>NC_022013.1:56195097-56238987 GCF_000317375.1 Microtus ochrogaster
ATGTAAGAACTAGCCAATAAGAAGTTAGAGCTAATAGGTCAAACAGTGATTTAATTAATACTGTTTCTATGTGGTTATTTCGAGTTTGGGTGGCTGGGAACGAGCAAGCGGCCTCTGCCTACATTGTTTCTTAATATGATTATTTACTGATTTCAAGTCCCACTTTTAAAATGTATTTAACACTGCAATTATGATATTTTCCATGAATATTGCTTTTCCTGAAATCCTTATTGTGACATTTTGTATTTTCATTTTCACTCATTTTAAAGTTTTTTTCCTAATTTATGTTTTGATCTATTCTTTACTCATCTGTTAGTTGAACTCATACATCTCTATGTTTTTGAATTATGACATTTTTTGCATTTACTTCCATCTTTGTTCCATTTTTTCCAAATAATATTTTATGATGGTTTTACCTATCTTAAATTTATTGAGACTGATTGAGACCCAACACCTAGTGTGTGCTTCAAATTATTCGATGTGTACCTGAGAACAGGTGTCATTGTTAGTGTTGGACACTGGCTCTGCTAATGTCCATCAGGCCTAGTTAATCTAGTATTGTTTGAACCTTCTACTTTCAGTCTAGATGTTCTGTTCATTTTAGACAGTGAGGATCTTGATGTATCGAACTATTTTTGTCCATATGTATTATTTCCTTAACTGTATGGGGAAAAGCTACACTGAAAAGCTGCACAGACTTCACAGCTACGCAGACCTCAAACCCCAAAGGGACATCTTTGTTGGCCTCTTGCTTGGCTTTTGTTATTGGGGATCACTCCCTGCTTCTTTACTCTTGATGTGGAAGAATCAGCCAGCTGCTGAGTCTGGAGAAAAGTTCTATTCAACATCCTCTTATTGAGTTGTCAGGATGACTCTGAGCAGAGCTGGGCACAGCAGATGCCCGAGGCTGAGCCTTGGGCACGAGGGAGTTAATCTGGAAGCTACCTTACCAATACAGGTTATGACTAGATCTCCATTTCTGCCGCACAGAATTTCAATTATAGGTCAGTAATAGAGTTGGATACTGAACTGGTTGAGGTCAGAATGGTCAGTGTAACTCACAGAAAGTTGAAAGTCAAAAACCCTGAAGGGACAAGGAAGGAATGGATATTGCTGTATTAGAGATAAAGAGGGCAGGTGCCAATGTGGAGATTAGCAAGTCCTACCACAGCAGAGCAATTGCCTCTGGGCGCAGGCTGAGTCTGGAATGCTGCCCCCTCCTACCTTCTTAAGCCTTTGTATTGTTTGAGAATTTGAGACTTGAATACAATGCCTTCCTATCAAATCTTGTCCCCCCACCCAATCTCCTGCTCTTTCCCCTCCAGCTATCCCTGTAACCACAGCTTTCCCTTTTGAACTTCAGGCTCTCTCTTTTCTTTTAATTTTTAAACTCCCCCAGTTGATTTAGTCCTACTAGCCTGAGCATGGGCATAGGGCCATCTGCTAAAGCGTGGGCAAACTATTAAAGCACTAGAACACGGCAGGTGCGTTTATTATACATGAGATCTGGGAAACATGACCACTATGTTTGATAAAAAATGAGCCTGAGTGTGGGAGCAGAGAGATCTACCTCAATTAGGAAAACCAGCTCAACTACACAGGGATGTTTGGATTCAGTATCCGTGAAGAAAATGGACTCCCCCCACCCCACACCCTTCAGTAAGCACGAACTGCTGATAGCTCCTAAACTGTGGGTGGGGCCTCTTGGAATCCTCCTTGACTCGTGCTGGAAATGTACCAGGCCTGTGCAGTGCCGGTGAGGGCAGCTATTGCTGCTGTGAGTTAGTGTCGACCATGCCCCTGTACTGCTTGGAAAACACGTTCTGCAGCAGTCCTTTCAAACCTCTGGTTCTTAACATCGCTCTGCCCGTCCTGTGCTGCAACACGGATGCCCCCTTTCAGTCTTGCGACCAAGCTCCGTCCCCAAGAGGATTTTCCCAGCACTTTCACTGCACACAGAGCTTCTAGCAGTCATTTCCTTCCTTGTGCTCTGGCAGAGGAAGATGGAGGTAGGTGCCACGCACCTAGCAAGGCTCATTTTTTGAGCTCACGCTTGATCAAGGCAGATTTGGCTCAGTCTTCAGCTCTGGAAGGAGTCTCAGAGTCTTAAGAGAGGTTACTTCCTGTTTATTCTTCCCAGTATCTCAGTTCTTCCCAGGTTGTGGCATGTCTTGAATGCCAGTCAGATGGCATTAAAATTTATTATGTATTACTGTCTCTGCTCACTTTTTTGAGGGTCTGCTCTGGGTATCGCATATTATAATACAAAGAAAGCTTTGGAGCCGCGAATCTTGAGCCTGGCTAACTCTGACAAGTACTGTCATTAAGCAAGTTGTTAAACCTTTGTGTTTGCTCATGCGTGCACACACACACACACACACACACACACACACACACACACACGCAAGAATATGCACCCACGGATACATACACTGGCACATACACACCAGAACACGGCAGGTGAGATCTGTGAAACACTAACACTGTGTCTGGTGATGAAAATGGGCCTTTTACTATTGAGCGTGGGGGCAGAGGGATCTACCTTAATTAGGAAAACCAGCTCAACTACACAGGGACCTGTGGATTTAGGCAAGTCAGCCAATAGCTTTTACGGCATTTGTTTCCAAAAATGACCAATTTCTTTTAGCTAAATTCACCGGATAGAGCAAAATCTTTGATATTAGGTAGAAGAGCATTCCTGCTGGCAGAAGGTCACTGTTTTCCTTGTAAAGCAGATGTGAATGTTTCCTTGGCAGGATGGACAAGCATCCCTGACAGACACAGCTTGTGTAGTGTCTCTGTTCATCTCTATCCTTTGCCCTCTCTGTGTTCTCTCCATCCTCATAGAAACAGTGATGGGGGGGCTGCTGCACCTGGATTTTGTTACCTTGGTTACAGATGTAGTCCCTGGTGGAGAAAGGAGAGAGCAGTATTTTTATAAGGGCAAATTATACTGACATTTAAATTGGAGGTAGCACAACAGAATACAGTTTTTTGAAATGGGAGGGTGTATGTCTCTTTTACAATCTAGATGATATGGAGACTCTTGTCTCTTCCCCCAACGTTCTCAATGTTTGTACGTGTATGGCAAGAGCTGTGTGAGTAGACTCCTCTTGTAGCCTTGTTCTGAGGAACGTTACACGGAGGAGCCATTTTAAGTGAGATTCTAATGGATCAGGTCTGATGAAGAGACTCTCAGCACAAACTGAAAAAGATGACTGTAAACTGTCAGGCGTTCAGGGGTGAATAGGATGCCATAGCCACAAAGCCTGAAGGATATAGAGGACTTTCCAAATGGAAGGAGACAGAAATATCAGGAGAGTGGAGTTAGGCATCAGAATGAGGTTGAGTAGAAAGAAAATGGAGTTACAGGGGAGCAGAGCAGAGCCCTGATTCCATAGATTCCAATTTGTTACCTGCTTATGGTGGTGGAATTTACTAGAAAGTTAAAGCTTAACATTCTAATCCTATCTGGAAAGCAAGGGAACAATCAGGCTTCTGAAAATCAGGTTCTTCCTTATCTGTACAGAGAAAGATGAATTTAAGGATAATTTGGTTGCAATATTTTTTTATGAGCAGTAGAGTGTTTGAAGTCTAACATTTTCACGCATCAAAGCTGTTGGGGGCTTCCCTTCTTCTTTGTTGGCCAATGAGTCATTCAACAACCAAGCCCGAGTTCTCCCAGGGCTAGAGTGCTAAATTGCTTAGGGTATGTTGTTCTTCAGCCAGCCTTAGAAACCTCACCTTAACTGAGCAACCCTACTTAGAAACTTAGAAAGTCAAGTGTTCCTCCAATGAGGGAGGGAATCAGACCATGGATCATTGGTCAAGCAAAAACTCAGAGTCATGGATAGAGTCTCAAAGTGGCTATTGATCTAGTAAAGGCAGATGATCAAGAACTTGTTGGAGCCTAGTACCAATTGATGGCTCAGTCAGCCAGGAGCCTGGGAGTGGATAGATGGAGCATCTGGTTTGCCCATGATTAACTTACTTTTCTAGTACTGGGTCAATTAAGTAGAACCATGAACTCATATTTGCCAGTCATGTGGCAAAGAGCCTGAGCCTGCCTGGAGAGGGTATACTCATCATAGATAGAAGCACATGAAAAAAGTGGTATGGATTTCTACCTGTTTGTTTTCTCTCTTTCCATGCAGAAGGAAGGCTAGTATGTGGTTAGGTGTGCAAATGTGTATGTGTATGTGCACATTTATGAATAGAAGGTCTTTTGGTGTAGGCACTTAGTTAGTTGGTGTCTCTGACTGTGGTCCTGAGCTTTCCTCTTATTAACTCTGTGGTCTTGAATAAGTAATAGTAGGTCTTTAAGACATGTTTTACTCTCATCTGCAAAGGGAAACAATTAATCATCTTTCACTGGCATTGTTGGGGGGATTATATACAGTAATTAATACAGAGCATCTGGCAGACAGACGTCTGCTGTAGAAAATGTAATTAACAAATATTTCAGCTCACCTTAATTTACACACCTTTCTCTCTCCCTATCATGGAAAGGCATGCTTTAAATGCTATTCTTATTCTCAAATGGTGGAGGAGCAAATGACTCTTGAAGTAGATACATCTGCAGCGTGGCTGGCAGGCAATTCCCAGTGCCTTGTAAAAGGGACTTGTTTACTCATTCCCACAAAAGAGTAAAGAGGCAGCAGGATGTTATTTGGTGACTTGCAGAAGGAAGGACAAGAAGGCCCAATCAAAGGAGCTGATAACCTAGATTTCTTCCCAGTTCGCGACTGTCAACTCCTTCGACCTGGCCAGAGGATGTGGGGTCCATGTATCCTAACAGTGAGATACAGGGAAATTGTTCTCTGCATCTTTGTGCTTGACCATGATTAGAATGACATCCTAGTTCAGAATTTTGCATATAAAATCTCCTTTCTCTCCAGACTGAAACTTTCAGTAGCTTATTACTTCCACTAGTATGCACAGAGCCTTGAAGGAAGTACATGAGCCTCGGACGTGCATCTATCTTTGGTCTAGAAGTGAGTGTGCCTATAGTCAGTAGGCCCCATCCCTGGCCAGTGACAGCTTGGCATGAGCAAGATCCTTCAACTGGTTCATCCCTAAAGGTGGTTCACACTGTTCTTGTAAGGCCTGCACCCAGTACTTGGGTCTCACTACTCCACTCGGATAGGGATTCGTGGCCACGTGTGGCATTTCCACCTGCAGCAGCCTGGCATAGCAGCTACAGCTGTGTCTGGACCATGCTGGTCAGGGCCATTACTATTTCATGAACTCCAGAAGGCCAAGGTTGAGAAAAGCAGGAGTGTAAAGTGAGAGGAGCAGACCGTAGGTAAGATGCAGAGGAAGATGGTGATGAGGCAATGCGTGGAGAGACGTGCCAGAGTGCTGGGTTCTCTCTCTTTATAGCAGTTCTGTTAGTGTTTGGGCATTGGCTAATGTTAAGATGGGCAAGGGCGGGGAACGGTGGCTGAAACAAGGTAGACATGTTGACCACAGGTACAACTGAAATGCCGAAATGCTTGCTATAGCAGCCCTCATCCATGCCTTCTCAGTTGCCACTTCTTTCTAAGTAGTAAAAGAAAGGATTCAGACTCATTACCAATTTTCATTCCATACTCCAGACCCTTCTGAATCATGCAGTAACGTCTGGCCCTGTCTCATCTTTGAGGACCTAAGATTGATTTCCATTTTCTCTGTCAATAACCATCTCTTATTAAACATAAATATTAATTTTTGCTTTATTTCCTTTTTAAGCCTCAACATTTTACATTAATGAAACTTTTGTTGTTCTTTGTTAAAACAACTAGTACTTTGCTCTGATTCAGTAGACATTCAAAGAAGTTTAAAAGTATTTTAAAACTCGCAATAAAATTTTCACATATTAGTGGGAATCATATAATGATTTAATATGTGCGCACATGAGGGCATGTGTATCTTCTCAATCCTTTAAATATATAAATATCCTTAGAATAATATAAATTTATCCTTTCTTTACAGTGAACACAGTAAAGAAATTCTTTCCCATTGTATTTTGCTCAGGGTATTTGCCCCTAAATAAGCAGAGAACCATGGTGTTGAGACGAGAGAGACCTAAAAAAACAGGGCAGTTGAGCATAAGAGGGAAAGAGCATGCAATCATTCAACTTGCTGCCATGGGCTGGAGAAAAATTAAAGACTAAAATGAAGGCAATATAAGAAGGATGATATCAATCAGTGTTCCATGCTAATCAGACTTGCCTTCATCCTGCTTCTTCCTCTACATCATCACCTTCATCTTCTTCACCTTCACGTCCTTTTCATCAGTGTCTTCCAATTCTTCATTTTCTTTTTCTTCATTATTATCAGCTTCGTCTTCTGGCTCTTCCTCATCTTCATCTATTATCAGAAACCAAAGAATGCTATAAAGGACATGGCCAAACATGGCCTCTCTTAACTCATCAGCTCCTGCATCAGAATGGTCTGTAAGCTAGATAAGGCAGCTTTCTTGGTCCTTACGCCACCTCTTCCTCTTGGTCTCATTCTGCATTAGACACAAAGGTTTTTTTCAAATCCTCTACAGATTTCCAATTGATTTCAGTGAAATTTGAAGATGGGTTGCCATTCTCATTCAGATGAAATTCTTTTCTGATAACTTTATTTTCCAAGTAACAATTTCCATCAAAATAATGATCTATTCTCTAACTGTATTTTGTGTCTGTCTCTTCAACTCTGGTCAAATACAACAGAGCCTATTTGTCCTCCTCTACAAGCAATGCAGACACTTGTGGATGGTTGGCAATTGTTACACCAATATGTGGGATTTTGGCAATAAATTCTGTTCTAATTTCTGTTCTAGTTTCAAAATTTCCTCTTTGGTTTGTTCATTAAATCCATCTATTCTATTTTGTACTTTGTCAATATGTTCAATTGCTTCTTGCTGTTTTTTTTTTTTTTTCTCATTGTGGCAGGCCAGGAGATGTCAACATTTCCTCTAGTTGGGCAACAGAGTGTCTGGGTTTCCTGGAATGAGATAGGAGTACAGACTGCCAGTTCAGGTCCATGTCACAAGGGGTTGTCTAGAAGTCAGAGGCAGGAGCTCCTACCCTCGTGCTCACCATAGGAATAAACTGGCAGGAGCTGAGGTAGCCTCAGGTGTGGGAGGTTTAAAACAGCACATATTATAGTGAAGACATTTAAAATCCTTTTTTGGAGCTTTTTGAGATATACTAATTCATTATTATCTATAGGCTCTCAGTCAGCTTTGTTGAATAAACAAACACACCAACTTTGTACCTGTTCAGAATGTAACTATTCTTATTGTCTAGAATGCATTTTTTGTAACTCCAGAGAGATAGACCTATGGAACTTTTTAAATTCTTTTGAGCTAAAGAAAAGTGCGAACTGAAACCTGTTTCCTCTAACTTAATGACAGGGCACCTCTTTCTCAGTTGGCCTCCAATCTAAAGAAGCCCACTGTTGAGTTGCAAAGCTTGTGAGGAGTCCTGCGTGGTAGTCATGCCTCATCTCTATCCTACACACTGGTCATATACCTGTACAAGGCACAGATTCCTGAATATAGCAGTGGTACTGATTAGGCCCTTTCAATACTCTCAAGATATAGTTGTCTGAACTCGTGTCAGAGTTAAAGCTGTATCAGTTTGGGCTTCACTCTATCACTGATAATCACTAACAATACCTAAAAATGTGGATAATAATTACTATCACAAAACTTAGTTGAGAAGCTCACCAAAATCTCACACACACACACACACACACACACACACACACACACACACACACACTTATTTGCACTTATACATATACACACAATCTTTAATGTTCAGGTCCTTTTGCATTACCTTTATTTTTCTTTACTTTATTTCCATATAGACAAGAATACTTAGTGAGTAAAACAGACTCTAAGTAAATTTAAGTTAAACACACTTGAGTGGAATTTAGTAGTCAAAGGACATGAAATGTCAAGGAATAGATTTGACTCAGGTACGAATATACTCAAAATACCAAAATATTATCAGGAAAATGATCAAAACACAAATCTAAGAGTTTTCTTTTGTGTTCTCTGTTGCCTTTGAGGTTTTTTGCACATCCCCCAGAAGGGTTGCCTCTGGGTCTTTCTTGGGTAGGTGTTTTCCACATTTCGACAAGATGCTTATGAGAGTTAGACTTATAACTGACTAGCCCAATGTACAGGCAGCAGAAATTCTCTTCTCAAAGCCCCCCAGGGAGCCCTCCAGCTTGGTCTGGAAAATGCACGGCTGGGTTGGCAGGCTTTTCCTGACCTCTGGTACGGATCCGCCAGACCTGATAATATGCGCACTCATGACTTCATCAGAGAAAGCCCTCAGTCTCACAAAGACGTGTGTGGTCAGAGGGAGGGAGACATTGTGAGGGAAAAATCAGAGTTCTTGAAGAAAATGGAAAACATTGCAGATAAAAATAACAAAATCACATATTAAATAGCTCTATTCAACCTCCACCCATTTGTTTTCTGTGATATTTGGGGTCCTGGGGTTCTAGGTCTAGCACCCAAGTCTGTTTTCTGTTTTTTTGCTCTTTGTTTTGTGAGGATTTACATTTTCTGTCTTCCCAGAATGGAAACTTTGTTCCTCCTCTGGGAAAACACAACATATTCAGAATGTGTAATCCTAGACTGAAGGGTGCTTCCTGCTTTTCCAGAGCTTTCCCATGGCTCTTGCCATCCATAAAGATTCCTGAATCTGGTAGTGGAAATGAATTCCCATGGTTAAGGCACTGAAACCGCTCCATTGGGCAGGGCATGGGCTTTATGCCTTAGCAAGGAATTTTGAGAAGATTTTAATTCTACTTGTGATGTCTAACTATTTTCCCATCTAAAAATTATCAGTATGTGTTTCAATATAAAATGAGTAGATATTCATTAAAATATTTGGAAAACATAGGAGGTTAGGAAGGCAGAAATAGTGTTGGTAATCTTACACCCCCAAACAACTGCTGCTAATATATGTTTCAGAGTACCACCATGCTTCAATTTCATTATGAATGGCTTTTAAAATTTTTTGTTTGCTTTACATAGCAGTAATCATGCTGTATACACAATTTTGTATCCCTAAGTATAAAATTATACTGATCACATAGCAGAAGCCTTCCCTGTGCTATTATAAGCGGTTCCTAAATATCCATTGTGAACACTACAGTTGATTGCATCATTTCCTTTCTATTGGACATTCAGGTTATTTGCAATGTTTGAATAAAACTGTGATGAACATTTTATAAATAAAAAAAAAATTCCCCACATGGGGGATTTTTTTTTTTACTTAGTGTAGGTTGCATGGAAATAGAGCAACTGTGTTCATATATGTACAGTGCCTTTGTCAATCACTTGTAAGATAGAGTGCAAATTAGAAAATTATGTCCTTTTCCACCAGAAACTGTACTGCCACCTGTACTAGAATTATCTCTTAAATGATACCTGTTCCCTACAAACGGATGCCACCTCTTGGAGCTGTAGAAAGCACAACTTGCACACCTCAAGTTGAACGATCTTTCTAAGGTTCCAATTTTTTCCCAAGTTGTATGTTGATTTATTATTTTTAATAGTACTCTATGAGATACATCAATCACCCTATTCAGTGTGTAGAATTTTTTAAAATTCTTATTTTTATTAAGGAGGTGGTACTTATTTTTAATCTACTTATCTTTAGGTAGGTAACTAATGAGACTATGGGTTCTCATTTTTATTTGTTTTCTAAACAACAAAAACAACAACATTCTATTTGACTACAGATAGCCTTTTCCTTTTTCACAACAGAGACTGTTAAATAGAAGCTGATTATGGCAGATACATCTGGTTCATACATAGACAGAAGGTATCTTGTGGCACACATCCAAGATTTATGCTTTCAGTCTCTGAAGCTGGCCACACGCAATTGGATCATTCTGCTTCCAACCTTCCCTTGAAAGATAATCCCATCTTGTGTTTCTCTGTTATTTGTTGGACTGACATCTGCAGAAGCCCATGGCACATTCTGAGGGATCTAGAACAGGAGGGTTTAGTATGACCTGACATGATGAAACTCTTTCTCTACCTGGATGCCCACCAGAAGTGTGGGGTATGATGCCACATACCAAAGCCAATTCTGTACTACAAAGCTACTGGCCCCTGTTCTGAGGCCACTGCTGAGCAAAAAGCCGTGGTGTATCTGTGACCCTTTTCAAAAGCACTGTCCCATCACAAAGCCAGTTCAACATCTACTTGTCTACTCTGTGAGAAAAGGTGAGGTACTCTTAAGTGGCTAGGGTTAGAGTGACTTTTGAATGATAGGTCAGGAGATCACTTCTAAAGGGATGAGCCTTGAGTTGAGACACAAACGACCTTGTAAATGACTACATATATAATGAAGGAACAATTGTCTATTTAGACATTATGATGTACTTTACAGAGATAGTTTTATTCAGCTCATCACTCAAAATGCAAGGTTGTGCCTGGAACAGAGATAAGGGTTTTGTGGCTTTTTTAAAAACCAGAGGCAAGTGAGTGTGAGTCTTGTGAGTCTTCAGCTTGTTCCTTTTCCAACATCCAGATTGTATCCTATGGTTAGATAAGATGGGAGCTGCAGTTTTAGGCACTGGTGAAAGATGACAAAATCAAGGATAGGTATTACTCCCTATTTCCTATTTTAATCTGAAGCTCCCCATGATTGTAACAGGAATGGACTTTAGTAGGAATGTCTGAGTAAGGGGAGAAAGAAATATTATTTGTTGGCTCAGGAAATCTTGTATGTGACCTTCTCTACTTCCAGGGACAGTCATGTACTGAGAAGACAAATGAGAGCTTTCTGTTTATCATCTTGGACATTAGTGCATGGGAGGCTTTGTCCTAGTTGGACTACCCAGTTGGATGGGGGCTGGTCCCATATGCTACCCATTCTGGCAGGGCTATGACTTCTAGGTGTGAGTTTGGGTATGGACTGCTTCTTACATTCTCTTTTGAAAGAAAATCTGGAAGGGATGAGGGACTAATAGCTAGATGGACAACATCAATGGGGGACTGAAGTTCTGGTTTCCTTCCAAAGTAAACCATGTATTTACCAATGCTTTCTCATACAAAATGTAGAAAGGATGGAACCAGGGTCGCCTGACTTGGCAGGCACTGTGGACAACAGGAGAAATAGGAATTCCTGAGATTTACTGTGCCCAGACCCAGCAGGGTCCGGCAGGAACTTTGACAACTTAATTGTGTTCTTACTCAGTCACCCACAGCTAATGCATCTTCCTGGCAAAGCAGGTGTCTTCCATAAGGAGCACCACGGGGCAGATTGTTATCATAAGAGCCTGCCAAAGTCTGCTCTAAATTGTCCCTGGACCAGTTATAATAAACCAAATAGCTACAAATAGACACCAATTTGCAGAAATGTGAGCAGTACAAAGTGTGCCTTCAGCTTGGGGATGAGAGGAGAACGGGTGGTGACTATCAGCCTTGTAGGGAAGAAACTTCAGGTGATCATGTGGGATGGCAGGCGACACCACTCTGAAAGAGCGAATTGCTCCATGCTTTGTGCTTTCTTGAGTTTGTCTGCAACCTGCCCAAATAGGTGTGTACTATTACATTGGGTGATTTAAATCTTGGGATCCTTGGATCTTTGAGAGACAAAGTATTTGAATTCCAGTATGAGTAGTGTGGAGGGATGGGATACAGTACGATTTTTTTTTCTTGTTCTGCATACAGAGGGAACTGAAACTCATGATCCCTTTGAAAGAATGCAGTGGATCCAGGCAACATCATTCAGTAACACTCTGTTCAGTCCAGACTTTACTCAGTATTAAAAAGCTACTCTGGGTCTTGACGGTAGAAAAGGGTAAACCCTACCAATTGTCTAGATGCTAGCAATTTAATTAGCTAGATGTGAGGGCACGCTACCTCACTCACCAGCAACGCACCAACAATGTATGTCCTGCAACACAGTCACTCTAGTGGGGGCCAAAAGGAGAGAGGGGAAATTAATGCTGTTTCCTTTTCCCCATCAGCTCATATATTATCATGTCTTCCTTTTAAAAAAGAGTAAAGTCAATTACTTTATTAAAATGTGTTTAGAAAATCTAGAAAGGAGAGAAGAAATATTGCCCACAATTGTACTATCCAAAGACAGGAGATAGCATGGCAGTGAACTCCCTTTCGTTGCTAATTAATTTTTACCCATATTTGATTTTACATTATGTGTTGTTACTATCTCTTTATAAATAACTTTAGTGACTACAAAATTTCACAGCAGATAGGGATAATATAAACAAGCAATTACTGAGCACATAGTCTTCAAATCTCCATTTCCACAGGTAAGTTAGAATGCACTGAATACCTGAAGATAAAATGTTTTTGTGGATTTGGAAAAATTTTCTCAGGACAGAGTTTTAAAAATGTACAGATACTGCATCAAAGTGAATTAAAATGCCTACTATTCTTTCTTCCTTTCTGTCTCTTTAAGAATTGAGTATATTATGGTATTTGATTCTTACAACTAATCTAACTTTGGACATGTACATGGTGACATCATCAATATTCAACACCACTGAACCAACTCTAGTCATCAAGGACTCATTAGGTTTCTGGAGTTATTTGTCCTACAATGCAACACTGTATACTTATGCTTAATATTCTTGATGTAGCAAAATGATTGAGAGTATGTATGTGCATGTATATATGCATATGTATATCTAACCTGTCTTGTGAAAGTATATCCAAACATATATACATTTTTCTAACTTTGTATATTACAATGACCACAACTACAACAGCCTCAATGTTGGTATGAAATTGATTTTTGTGTTGGGAAAGTGTGAAATACTTCTTCAGCATTTTACAGAGTAAAGGACAAGCACACGTGGCAGCTGACTGTGCTTGTGAGTCAACAGCTTTCACGTGCAAACCTTGTCTGGTGGGGAACGGGTGCTATACCAGAGTCTCTGACCTGTAACCCACAGAAGAGCAAGGTTTGGAATGTCCAATAGATAGAGCATGGTGCCCAGCAGACAGAATGCAGAGTGAACATATCTCAAGTGTACTCATCCTGGTCAGGAAGAAGCTCTCAGGCAACACTAGTGTGCAGAACATGCAGACCATCCTTGCTTCCACACCCATCTGATCATGTGACTGGTGTGCTGGTTAGATTTCTGTCAATTTGACACAAATTACGATCATCTGGGAAGAGGGAGCCTGGCTAGCTCAGTCAGTAGAGCAACGTGGGTTCGAGCCCCACGTTGGGCGCCGTTCTCTTGTATTGAGCGGTGGGCTGTGTTCCCACCAAGCTCTTTACTAATGATGAGTGGGGGAAGGCCTAGAGCATTGTGGGCAGTGTGTCCTGTAGGCAGGGCGTCTCGGGTTACGTAAGAAAGCAGGCTGAGCAAGTCAGTAAGCAGTGTTTCTCCATGGTTTCTGTCTCTGTCCCAGTGCTGGCTTTCCTTGCTGACAGAAAGCTACCTCGAAGAATGAAGTGAAATAAGACCTTTATTACCTAAGTTGCTTTTGGTCAGTTTTTTTTTTTAATCATAGTGACAGAGAAGTAAACTTTAAACAAATTATAAGTCAAATAAATAAGAATCTAGGCTAATATTTTTGGTGCATTAAGTTATTGGACACTCAGGAAATTCTTCTAAATTAGTGACAAACAATATGTCTGTTTGCATAATATCTCTATTTAAGCAATGATATATAAAGGCATATTTAATTTTAATTACTGGCTCATATATACATACATACATACATATATAGTCAGAGTACTTAAAGTGTATATTTACAAGCATTTAATTCTGTCATAAGCATAGGTACTATATATAATATATACAAATACATACATGTATGTAATATTCATGTACCTATGCAGAGAAAGGAACCAGGAAAGAAAGAGAGAGAGAGAGAGAGAGAGAGAGAGAGAGAGAGAGAGAGAGAGAGAGAGAGAGAGAGAACTTTTTGTCTTCTTTTCCTCAGGTATACTAAACATTTCATTTTTCTGTTAAATTATGCTCTTTTAGTAGCTGAGAATTCATTACATTGCTCTTAGAAACTTTTTCTGAGTTTAACTCCCACAACAACTACAGCATCGAGAATGACAATGCACAGCCTGCATTTACCGTGTACTGTATGTTGCATGAGTATTTCCCTGTATTTTCCCTTTTGATCCTCTTTGGCCATTTGGCATTGTCTCCAGTCTATAGCTGAGTTGACTGATATCTTGAAGTTAAAAGATTAGCTCAGGTTGTACAGTGCGTAAATGCTGCAGCCATGGGCACTGTTCTCGGTGTAAAGAAATAATGAAGAATCTGTGGCTCCATTCCTGTGTATCCCTGCTTGGAAATTTAGAAGACTTTCTGGGAAGAGCTTTACTAATTGAGAATGGGGCTGATGTCTGTGTGGCACTGACCCTTCAGGGCTGCTCTTTAATTTAATAGGTCCAATCAGTGCCCTTTAGGGTTAGTGTGCCCCATGGCTGAAGCTTGGAGAAGGGGATTATTTATCTGCCAGTGATCCCAAAATAAAAAATCGAGGATTATGTGCACTTGTGAACTTTATTCTAAAAGTTTAGATTTTTTTTTAAAAGAAGTAACTGTAAAGATAGAATTTTCCTAAATCATAGAGAAAGCAGTGGGAGCACCCAAGAACAAACAGCCTTCTTAGGAGCAGTGGCGGTGCCTTGAGGGTCCCTCCTCGGGCTCTCGTAGCCAATGGCAGACACTAAGAGAAGCATCTCAGTGAACTGAGGGGTCTCCAAGCACAGGTGCTGGGTTCACAAGTCAAATGGCAAAGCTGTAGAAAAAGGCATTGAGCCTGATGTCTATGCTGGTAAATGACACCCCGAGCTTCAGCAAAGGGACCCCTTAAACTGTTTCCTAGTTCTGCTATGTGGACATTCCAGAATGAAAGTTGGGAGCTATGTTTCTGAATACTGCATGTTCTATTGTTTGTAAACTTAATTTTGGTCTATTAGAGTTCACATGATGCTTCTTACCAATAATTCAGTTTAACTAATATTTCCAAATGCCTTTGGAAATGTATTACAAGAAATATGTATTCTAAGTTCAAAACTTAATTATCAGTCAATCAAGGGATGAAATGGGCTAGACTATGCCGTTTCAGGCAAGAAAGCAATGATCACCTATCATGCCAGACCCTATGATAGACGCTTATGAGGAAATTTCATAGCCTCAAGAACCTACATTTTTAAAAGTGAAGAGAAAAATAAAAGCATTATGAATATTAAAATTTAAGAGAACAACAAGCTACATTAAAATGCTAACAGAAATGGTCCTGGGGGTGTAACTCAGTGTTACTTTGTTTGCCTAGCATGTGCAAGGCCTGGGGTTTGATGGCCAGAATGGAAAACAAAATTAAGACATGAAGAAAGGAACAGAACAGAACAGAACAGAACAGAACAGGAAATAAGTAAGTTGTCTGGCACACAGATTGCAGAAGAGGAACGCCGTGCTGTGGAGTCAGCCTTGAACATTCCTGGAGTTCTCTGCCTTAATTTTGCTCTGTGGAGTGTGAAAGACTCACATTGATCAGAAACATGTTCTATTTCTTAACAGATACATTCCAAACTGGAGGCAGCAGAGGAAAGAGAGTATTTTCAGTATTAACATACCCTGACTACATGGCTACGTGGCCCCCACATGCAGTTGTTTCTTTCAGGAGGTGGTTTATTAAAGGACAGTACGATGTCTGCCACATAAAAGAACTTTGTAAACACCACCTAGTGATGTAAATACTCACTTTCTAGTCATCTGTTCTTCACCTCTTTCTCCTCCCCATATGTGTGTCTTGTACACTGGAGTCTTACACTTCTGCATGGTGAAGAATTTGATGTCTGGCCCTGGTCCTTGAATTCTGAATTCTGAACAGTTATTTCAATATCTTTGAAAAACCATGCCCGCATGCCTTAAAGGACTGTATTTTTGAGAACATTAAATATGCTTACGAATGAGTTAAATGGGGACTGGCCATATTTGACAGTCACTGAGTTGGAAAATATCAACAATATATGATGGGGAGTCTGTAAACTGACTTTAGAAGTGCTGGAGACTCGGAACAACTATATAGATCATATACGACCATGGCAACTCTTATAAAGGAAAACATTTAATTGGGTCTGGCTTACAGTTTCAGAGGATTAGACCATAATCATCATAGTTAGACATGACAGTGTGCAGGAGATGGGGTGCTGGAGAAGGAGCTGAGAATTCTGTATCTTCATTCACAGGTTGCAGAAGGAGACTGTCACACTGGGCATAGGACTGAGCATATAGACCTCAAAGCTCAGCTTTACAGTGACACACCCCCTCCAACAAGGTCACACCTACTTCAAAAATGCTGTAACTCCTCATAATGCCACTCCTTATGTGTCAAACATTCAAACACATGACTCTATGGAGGCCACACCTATTCAAAACACCACAGTGTATGTGTGTATGTGTGTGTTCATATTCACATGTAATTGTTGAGAGAGAAGCAGTGTTCTGGCTCCACAAGCAGAGGGAGTTGGACATTCTGTGCCTCATATGCCTCTTGGACTCTGCCCTGTGTGCTCTGCTTAGCTTGTCCAGTCTATCTTGTCCTCTTGTTAAACCCTAATCTTGACTATAACAGCTTCAGCGAGATACCTACGTAAGTCTAAGAGTTATTTTTGAGACCCCTTCTGTATTTTGGTTGCTTTTTTCATTGTTGTTTTCGAATACCTAAGAAGCAACAACTTAAACGAAGAATGGTTGTTCTGAGTTCAGGGTTTTATGATGGGGTTCTGGCCTTGCTGTTGGAACCTACAACTGGTCACTCTTCAGCAGTAGCTGGGACACAGAAACTCAGGTAGCGACCAGGGGTAGGTCATAATCCATAATCTGACCTTAGTCATGCGTTTCCACCAGCTGCTACTTGCCCTCTTAAGATTCTCTCACCTCTCCGAACTGCCACCCATTGGAGGACCTACTCAAATCGTTAGTTGGTGAGTGGCATTTCTCAGTCAAACCATCAGCACATGCCAGTTTGTGATCAATGTCAGAAGCGAGGACAGTATTTTAGAACATCTGCCCCCCCCCACACATTGTGTAGTTGTCCACTTTCACTACTCCCAAACTTTCCCTGCCTCACTCAGGAAATGTTAGATTGAAAAGGACCATTCATAATCTCTAAAAGACACCTATAAAATTCAAATATTGGAACAAAAAGTGAGCCAAGTGTGAAGAAATAAAATACTCCACTTTCAAGTAGAAGCTAAAGGTCAATGATGTGGAAAACCCCAGTAGTGGCCAAGACAAGCTGTCTTGGGAATAGAAACAACAGGTTACAAGTTCTCAACCCATCACTTGGCAGCTGGGGCTGTGTCTCTGATAAGGATGATGATGCTTCTTGGGGTCTGCCTCTCACTCTCACATCTCCTTTGGTGAAAATCATTTCTTCCCCACTTTAAAATGCTTTTCTTATTTGACTCTTTATTTACATCCCTCATCATTCTGAAGGGATTTGAAGAAACTTGGATATATACACACATATCAGTTTTCTTGTTTCCTTGTTTTTGAAGGAAACAAGAAAATGACGTGGAAGCAGGAAGTGAGGAGGTGTGACAGTTATGTAAGTTAGGAGGAAAGGGGAGGCGGGTTAAGATTAATGTCTAAAGTGCATGCTATAAAAATCCCCTGCACATATTCATTACTCCATGTGAAGCCTCTGCATCTTTATTTATTTGTTTGCTTGTTTATTTCCTTCCTTGTGCATTTGTTTTTGGGTTACTTGAGCTAGCTGACATTTCATAGCTCCGAGACCCTTCTACAGCAGTTGCTGCTGTCAGCTTGCCTCTGCAATCCTAATGCTTGCTGCTCTACACTTTGATGCTATGTAATTCATTTCCAAAGGTTCATGATTGTTAGGTCTTCATTATGGGCTGTACTTTCTATCTGTGGGAAGTAACCTTTTCTCCATTTAATGCATTTTGCCTTGATTTCTACTTTGACACAGAAATAGCTACCCTGGAGCTGTATTTACTTGTGGACAGCCAGTATAACCTTTTAGTGTTAATGTTTCAGATTCATTTGGCTTGGGTGGTATCTTGTAAAAAGCAGCATGTATTTGTAGTTTGTTTTTGACCTACACTGAGAGATGTTGATTTTGAGAGGAAAATTTAAAATTGTCCCATTTTTAACAGACTTGTTGGTTGGTGTTTTCTTGTAGTCACGAGAACAACTCTAAACGAGGATGCTGGTTTACTCCTACCTATTTACCACCCATTTATTTCAAATGAATATACCTTCATCTTTTTTTTAATCCATAGCATCTGTGATATGACATCCAATTTAGTGTATCTTTTTGGGTGAAAGTGAGTATGATTTTCAAACAAGAATTTCTTCACTGGCCACAGATTCTCCCGTGAACTGGAGAAGTATGGATGTAAACTAATCTCTTTGTTGGGTTTGTGGACATAAATCAAGTTGCCAGACCCCTCAACTGTCAAACAGTACCAAGGGCTTTTCTTAGTAGGTTAAGTGTCTTCCATCCTCTGTGTTTCCTTTAATAAATTCCATTCCTTTCTCAGTGTCTACTCATAAACCTCATCATTGCTTCAATCTACAGCTTCTTGTTCAGAGATTGCCGCATTTGTATTGGGGACACCTTTTCTTTAGAGTACTCTATTGACATTGGAATGAGGTCAAACCCTTTCGTTCCCAGAAGCTCTGGCTTTTGTGGGAGGGGATATTAGGAAAGAATTACCTCTACAGTTAGGTAAGATTGAAGGTCTAAATCAATCCCCAAGAGCATTGCCAGCATTTCTGTCTCTCTGTCTTTCTCTGTCAGTATGATTTTTGTTTAATCCTTAGGTATAGAGTCTCCTAGGTTATATAAATATAGATTTTGATTGCTTCTATTGTTTTGGGTAGTTGACTATTATTTATATTACTCTGATTCCTCTTTTAATCCTCTTTCAGATGGCTCTCTATTTTTGAAAATTAAAAAAAAAATTCAGTCCAATGAGGGTGATGTCTTGTTTCTAAGAACTGTTTTGTTTAATGCTACTAATGGATGTCATGTCAAGGTCGGCCCTTGTGTTTCTCTGTAAAAACACTTGTTATTATCTTAGACCTACAAGATTTTTGTATTCTATTGAGAATATAAAAAGTAATATTTAAAAGCTGTCCTATGTTCTCCAGAGACAATCGTGTTGAGAGAGAATCTTTCTCTCTAATACTCTTATGACTTGCAGTATGTCTTAGTCCATGTATTGGCTCCTCACCTTATCTGACACCTGTGTTTTTTCAATTGCTGACCATCCAATACCAAGCCATTTATTCAGTCAAATAACTTTTTTCTGAGAAAACATTCATTTTTGAGCTAGTTCAGGTGATAAGAACAATATTGCTTGGCCAGAAAAGTTGCACATAAATTTCCTAAATCCCTTTCTTTCATTGACTTGGCCATCCTGAACTTCAAGAAGCTACCCAGTACCTTTCAGCTGTTGTCAGCAAGTTGTACTGATAAGCCTAAAAGAAACAGAAATATAACATCAGATAATAATAACAAACTTAAAAATCACGAAAGCAACGGACGAGTGTATTTTTCTCCAAAGTAGGCTTGTTTCTCAAGGCTTTCATGGAATGAGATAAGTGAGGCATATTCTACAGGCATGAAGTTCTTTGGGGTGAGGAAATGATTCTGTATTTTTTTCTGATGGGTCCAGTTAAAGTCATAGATAACTTACAGATAAAAGAAGAAAGCTGGAAAACTAAAGAGATTCAATGGTATACTATTGGCCCTGAAGATGATCTGTTGTTTCTAAAGAAGGAAGTGGATCATGAGTCAAGAATGTGGGCAGCCTAAAGAAGCTGGGAAAGGAAAAAACCATATTCTTTAATAAGTACAGATTTTGAGACTAGGAACATGAAAATGTTCTGTACATAGGTGGTGGTAATGGTTGTAAAATAATGTAAATTTTCAACAGAAACTATACCACATGCCTAAATATAGCGAAATGTTAAAATTAATGTTAGTTACTTATATGTCATCAAAATCTTACATGTGCCAAAGAAATAACTCTCTCTTAGAGTTTTCATAAAGTTGTCTTGATTTTAGTCCATCCATGCTTCTGATCTCCCATATTAAAAGATAATAAAGCACTGATCGTGAATTCTTGATTATAGGTTTCAATACCAATAAGTGGGGTGGGGATGTGACTCAGTGCAGAATTTGCCTGGCATGCTGAAAGTCCTGGATTTGTTTCCAGAGCTGTATAGACTGGGCGTGGAAGCTCATGGTTGTAATCCAAGCATGGAGACAAGGTTAGGAAGGCCATTTATGGTTGCATAGTAAGTTCCAAGCCAGCTTGAACTGTAACTCAAAGAGCAAAACTAGAAACAAATCCAATTTTCTTTAGTATGTTTTCTCACTTGTCAAAATCTTAAACGGGGTGCCATTGTTAAAACTAACATTGGCATGATATTCTTAACTAAACTTCAACTTTATTTTGATAGTCCCAAATTTTGCAGTAATGCCAATTCCCTCTCCTATAGCCCAGTTTAGTACACGGCCTTACACTTAGCTGTTAAGGTTTTTTGACCTTACGACCTTTGCTTTTGCAGAGTCCTGGCCAGTTATTTTAAAGACTGTTCACCAAAAAAGGTATGATTGATATTTTCTCTTGATTTTCTCCCCAAGTTGCTTTTGGTCATGATGTTTCATTGCAGCAAAAGTAACTCTGTCTAGGACACAGGCACACATAGAAATGGCCATACTCATTGTTTTATGTTGATGATGCTCTCTGAACTCAGGCTCTCATGCTTGCATAGCAGGTGTTTTTTCTCACCAAGTCATCTCTCCAAGTCCCATGCAAGAACGTTTAGAGTCAACAAAACTAACTGTCAATGCCAGATATGCCGCTTTCTAGCTTTCAAAAGCTGTAAACCCTTCCCCCAACAATCTCCATACTTTTCTGGCCCTCCTCTATAAGACTGAGAGAGTGATATCTCTTCTCACTCTCCTGTGGACCAAATGAGATAGTAGAGCTATTTATCCGGCCGGCACTCATTAACCATCCACAAACTAGTAGGAGGCATTTTTAGTGAAAGAGATGCTGGAGTCACTCTCAGCAATGAACAAATGATGATAGAGACTTTGCTCATGCGCAATCATAGCATGACAGGAGAGATGAATTATTGAATGAAGACTTACATGTGTTACAGCTAGGGAAGTGCAGAGTACCTGTCTGATGCATAGTAAGAGGATCTTTTGTAGGTATTGGGAAAGTCACTTAGCACAACGCCCGGTAGATGTATGCCCTTGAAGGTGTAGGAGTTCTATGTGAGTTCCCCTTTCTTCTCCCTGCCTGAATCTTTCCCTCATCTCTCAAACTAACAGGGTCAGATAACAAGGTGATTGTCCTTTGTCCCAGTAGGACTGAGCAGAGTCTTTAAAGTGCTAATGTGAGGAAAAGGACTTGCTTCTTAAGTGCACATGACAGACGGTGGAACCCATTTCTTCCTTGTCACTTGTCCCCAGCTTGCTGTTGTATGGCAAAGTGTTACCAAATGCCACTTTAGTGCATTGGTCTCTGGAGATGGCTGAGATGAAACTCACCTCAAAAACCCCAAGTTCCCAGCATGCACAGGCTTTCACAGGCATTCCCCAAGGATGCTTCAGCCATGCACATTCTCAATCAGCTCACCTATGAAGGACAGCTGAACCTTCCCAACTATTATTGAGATATATGCACACAATAGCTAAAGCCTTTTTAAAAACTTTTAGATATAATGCAAACTAGAAGATAAACAAAACTTTAAATAAATCCTTATGTATTCCTCACCAAGTTTCAACAGTTACTGTGTTTGCTTCATATATCATTTATCTCTTTTTAATTTCTTTGGGGGCTAAAATATGCCCTTGAAGGGGTAGGAGTTATATGTGAGTTTCCTTTTCTTCTTTCAAAGGGTAAATTTGATCATATAACTCTAGTTTCTTTGATACATACTCCCAAACCATGCACACCTATTGACCATCTATTATCTAATCTAGCAAAAACCCAATAGTGATTGATTGGAACCATCTATGAAGAGTTCAGAGCTTAGAAAGTCTCACTCAACTGTTCTAGAATTAAGCACAAGATTGGCCTTCTCATGAGATATGGACTGTGACTGTCTTTCCTATCTTCTGTGCATGGGAAGATCTTCAAACACTACCATAGTACGTCTACTTCTATCTCGACTCTGAAAAGGGAGCTCATTAGCAATTGTGGGGCAGGCTGAGGAAGATTGGAGACAAACATTCTGAGTTCATAAGAAAGGTAGGTGCGCCAAAACAAAAGAGTTACTTCTACATGGAAGATGGATAGGAAACCATGAGAAAGACGGGGGGCTCTCTGTTATGCCCACAAGATTCTATTTTTTCTCAAGGGGAGACTGACAATATAATTAACCTAAGCAGGAACAGGGCAATTCAGCAATAAGCTTGCTTCATCTAAACTATTTAATGACATGACATTCCAAAGTAATACTTGGGGGCTTGAGAGTTTGCTCAGTGGTTATGAGCAGTTGCGGCTCTTAGAGAGGACCAGAGTTTGGTTCTCAATGCCAATATAGTAACTCAAAATTGTCTATAACTCCAATTTCAGGACACTCCGTGCCCTCTTCTGACCTTCATAGGTGCCAGGCATGCATCTGATACACAAGTAAATATTCATGCAAAACACCCGTGAATATAAAGTAAAAATAAATATAAAAAAATGATTCCACCATATGCGTTCTAGAAAGAGGGGCAGCCAAACAAAATGAGAAAAACCTGAAACCCTCTCTTATTTTGTTCTTCTTATGGAGATTATTAGAATAAATGTGCTTTTTACTCTACTACATTTATAAATAATAATAATAATAATAATAATAATAATAATAATAAAATAATAATAGTTATTATTTTCAGTTCTAAGCTTGAACCCTGGCCATTGTACCTGGGAGAAAGCACTATGTTTCTAAACTGTAATTGCAGCCATCCAAATGTGGTTGACATTTGGGTGACATGGAGTCTGGATGCAAGACTGACTTAATTATTCAGGTCCTCCTTAGTCCACAGAATTTGTCTGTGGGGGTTTTGCCTTTTCATTTAGGATCCCATCACATTCCTTGAGTCCGTGAGCCAAACCCGTTAGAAAATCACTGGTCTGGTCAAAACAGCTGGGCACTAAAGAAGAGAAAGTTGTTTGGGGGAAATTCTAAGTTGCTTTGCCTCCCTGAAGAGCTGAGGGATGTGGTTGTATGTCTTCTTCCTAAAGGGTCTGAGTTGACCCACCGTATTATAGACGTCTGGCAATCTGACTAATTTCCTGCTGCCTGGCTGCACCCCTAGACCATCATGTGGTTGGATTCCAAGCTGAAGG
Organism: Microtus ochrogaster; assembly: GCF_000317375.1. Lineage (NCBI taxonomy): Eukaryota > Metazoa > Chordata > Mammalia > Rodentia > Cricetidae > Microtus > Microtus ochrogaster. The sequence continues at coordinate 56,218,443 of NC_022013.1, forward strand.
AAGAGCCACTCCTCTGCCCCTCATCTCTCAATAGAAGAGGCTTTGATTGAGTGCTGCCTAGCTGTGGGCTTCACACTGGAACAGGACCTCCTGACCAGGCAGTCTATTTAGCTGACAACTGAATAAGCCTGGTGAACAATGCTTAAATTGCTTACTGTCCTAGACAAACAGGAAAATTATGGCCTTCATATGTATACACTTGTAACTTCTTCTGTTATTTACCTTAACAAAGCAACTCAACACAATTAGTGCAAACGACCAGAGGCTCCTGGTTATATTTAGCTAAAGGATTCTGTTTAAGGAGCATGTAGCTAATGATCTGAAGCAAGGCTGCTCTCACAACAGCCCTAATAAGCTGGAAACCATGGGGGAATAAGCATGGGACATTTACGTGATGGGGGAGAGATTGGACCTGGAAAGGCACCAACAGGCTCCAGTCAGTGTCCTCCACCATTTCACAGAGACTTGCCTGAAATCTGGTGGACACACAAGACTTTCCCTCTCTTGCTTTTTTACAAACAACCATCACTTTTCAAATTGCTGGAATCCTGGTATGAATCTCCTGGATTCAGGCTTCAAGAGGGTAACGCAGTCCTGACAGAATTTAGGGAAAAAGGAGGGGTCATGGGGTCAATAACACAAAGAAATTGGTCACTGTGTGATACTCAGATGTTAGGGAAAAAGTGCTAGGGAGATCAAAGATGGTGGAGCTTAGAAAAAAGACTTGAAAAGGTGGCTTTATCACAGCTGTGGGAGGGAGTATCTAGTTGTGTAATACAGACAATTGTAATGTCAGGACAGTAAGAGCCGTTGGCATGAGGATATCAAGCAGTCCAGGACCAAAGTCTTTTGTATTGGAGAAAGATCAGAGCTTTGCAGTTAGGCCAGTGTAAACTTTGACTCAAACTCTAATTAATTTGGGGTAGTAGTGGAATGTTTGCAGGCTCACATTAATTTTTAGAGGAGATCCCATATAGTTGTCCCTACATATCCACATTAAATGGTTAAACTAACCTCAGATTAAAAAAAGTATTCTGGATACTAGTTCCTTCTGTTCATGCTCTCTAGAATAATTTTTGTCTTAACACCTAAACAATACAGTATACAACTACTGATAATTGTATTCACACTATATTTGGTATTTGCCTTAGTTAGGGTTTCTATTTCTGTGAGGAGACACTATGACCATGACAATTTCAATAAAGGAAAATATTTAATTGAATTGATTTCAGAGGTTTAGTCCATTATCATGGTGGGACATGGCGGCATGCAGTCAGACATGATGCTGGAAAAGGAGCTGAGAGATCTACATCTTGTAGGTATGGGAGGTAAACTGAATGTCACATTGAGCAAAGACTGAGCACAGGAAACCTCAAAACCTTCCCCCACACGACACATTTCCTCCAAAAAGGCCACACCTACTCAACAAAGCCACACCTCCTATAGTGCTAGAGCCATGGGATAACTAACGAGGAAACCTGCTTATATATAGGAAGTAGAACCAGTCCAAAAGAAAGAAGTGTGCTGCAGTCAACAAAACTTAAAGGAGTTGGAGAGCCAAAGATAGTTCTGACATCAGACATGGCGATTCAGAGTTTGGATTTGCCCAGATGCTTTTCTGTCTTGCTTTAGTTCAGTATTTCCTCACTATACCCCCTTCCCTACTTTTTGGATTAGTAATGTATATTTTGTGCCATTATATGTTGGAAGTATGTCATCTATTTTTTATTTTAATTTTATAGGATATTGCATTCAATACAACTTCAAATGTCCCCATTGTCTAGCACAGTCTCAAGAATGTTTTAAAGTCCAAAATTCAAAGTGCCTTCAGAAATTCATGCAGTCTTTTAACTGCAATATCCTATAAAATTAAAATTAGAAAAAAATAGATCATTTTGGAGTCTCCGAGGCAATCCAGGCTTCATCTTCACAACTTCACACAATGACCTCTCTAGGCCTCCATTCAGGGACACCCCTGACATATATCTGACCTCAGTGGCCTTCCTTACTAGTGAATGAAGGTTCCATAATGCCTTCCTTCTGCCCCTGAAGCCAGAACCATGTGGCTAAAGCTACCAAGTTCTGCTGCTTGCTGGGATTGGAACATGGGTCCCTCGTTGAATTACCTCTTCACCAGGTTTCTGATTTCCTTAACTGACTAAGCTTGGTTGTTCTAGAACTTGTTCTGTACACCAGGGTTGGTCTCAAACTCAGAGATCTGCCAGCTTCTGCCCTCCAAGTGGTAGGATTAAAGGTGTGCAGTACCATCACCTCACCTAAGTTTTTCTTTAATTTCTTTGCACAAGTTAGAAATTTACCTGGGTGGGATCTTGTCCTGAGGTCACCACTCCCTTTAGTCCACTTTTTAATCTGTGTATCCCCTTGAACACAAGTTTTAGCCTGATTCCACTTCCTGGTGCTCTTTTTCTCCTAAAATTTGTAGTTTATCCTGCTCAGCTTGCTCCTTTTCATTATAAATCCTCATTAGCATTATCACTAATATCCACATGACAGAGTCTATACCAGGTTCTTTTGAGATTTTTTTTTTTCTGCCAAGGAAATTCATCCAAAACTCTTCACTTTAGCCTCAGGCAGACTCTTCAGGCAAGGGCAAGAGGTAGACACATTTGCCTCTAAAATATCACAAGAACAATCTCTAGGCTAAATATTAATGTTCTTTTCCTCTGCAATCTCTTGATGCAGGCCCCCACAGTTCAAATAACTCTTAGTATTACTGTCTTCCATGCTCCTACTAGGTTGGCCCATTAAGCAGTGCTTAAAGCATTCCACTGCTTTCCTAATCTAAAGTACCGAAGTCCAAATCTTTCCAAATAAACACATGGTCCAGCCTATCACAGCAATACCCCACCACTAGTAACAATTTATGACTTAGAGTTCTATTGCTGTGAAGAGATACCGTGACCATGACAACTCTTATAAATAAAACCTTTCACTGGGGTGGCTTGCTTACAGTTCAGAGGTTCAATCCATTAACGCCATGATGGGACAAGGCTCGCAGGCAGACATGGTGCTAGAAAAGTAGCTGAGAGTCCTATATCTTGCAGGCAATGTGAAGTGGTTTGATATTACACTGAGTGAAGTTTAGGTATATATGAGATCTCAAAGCCTGTCTTCACAGGGACACACTTCCTCCAGCTGGGGCATACCTACTCCAATAAAGACATACCTTCTAATTTGGGACCATTTTCTTTCAATCCACCACATATATCTGTTGTCTTTGATCTTGATTAGTTTCAACAAGACTTTGGTTCTTTTATCCCTGTTTCTGTAGAGCCAAGTTTAAGATTAATTCTGTCATTTTCTATTTGCTCATGTCTTTTTGTTTGTTATTAGCCTGTGTTGTTTCTTCTGTTTTTCCCTACAACCTTTAGAGGAACACTTGCTGGTGTTATTTTTGCCTTTACATTTTTCTACTGTAGAGATGCATATTGCTCTAATTTAACAAGTGAAGTTTGTTAGGCCAGTAAACTAAAAGTGTTACTATTAAAATATTTTAATCATCTTATAACTTTCAGTTTCTATTTTTTTTTTATTTTCTAGGACTGCAACAAAGTATCTTCATCAAGGATCAAGGTTGGTTTTGTTCAGCTTCAGAGAAGCAGGAGCATGGTGCCAACATTCTTGGCATCATAACATGTTGGAGGGCATCGCATTTTAAGACAGAGAAATTTGCCAGCTCACATCTCTTTTCCTCTTTTTATAGACCTATAGGTATGAACACAGGGCTCCCACTTTCTATAGTGCACCTATTCCTAACCCCCAAAGACAATCAATATGTAAATTAGGGTATTTGTTGTTGGAGGCTGCTTGTTTCATTCCCAGCTGCCCAGACTCGAAATAACCAAGCAGAAACTATATTATTTGCAAACCTGTTTGGCCAATAGCTTAAGTGTATTTCTGGCTAACTCTTCTTTCCTAAACCAGCCCATTTCCATTAAACTGTGTATTGCCACCTGGCTGTGGCTTACTGAGTAAAGAACTATCCCAAGCATTTGTCTGAAGCAGGTTACATGGTGTCTCCTGACTCTGCCTTCCTCCTCCCAACTTTCAGTTTAGTTTTCCCCCCGCCTCTATTGTGCTCTGTGCAGGCCCAAGACAGTTTCTTTATTAACCAAAGGTATTCACAGTATACCGAGGGGAATCCTATATCAGGTATTGTATTAGAATTGTCTAATATATGAACTTTTGGGGGGCACAATTAAACCCTATTTCTAATTTGTATATTCTTTCCCTCACTTTTATTATACAGTACACCAGTAAAGTTACAGACATGGCTTCATAAAAAGACTGGGGTTGGGATAGATTTCAAATTTCTATGTGACCTTTAGGGATGTGGGATGAAGACTAGGAGAACAGTGCATGAAAAGGGTTCTGCTGAAATCACGCTGCACGCACATAGAGTAAAGTTTCTTGTAATGTACTAAAGGGTCTTTAAATATTTGGGGTAGTGCTGTGTAATTTAAAATGCAGGGGTTCCCACAGATACTTGACAGCTTCAGCTTTCCTTGGATCTGGGATCCCTTACTCACAGCTGCTCTCATTGGCTTTTCTTTCATGTTTCATATCTGTTCAAGTATCTTTGAGAATATGATATCCCCACCTAAATAATGTCTTCTTTCTGCACACAAATGACACTACATCTTTCCCTTTCTCTTTTCTACTCTATCTTTTGTTGTATTGCCAAGAGTTTCATATTCTTTTACTGCAGATTCTTGTTTTAAATAAGGTGATTGCTTGAAGCCATTAGTGAGCACTCTGATGAAGTCACTCAGTTTGGTCACTGGTTCTTCTCCAGGAAGAATCTGCTTTCAGACAGAGTGTAGAGACTCTGTAACACCTGGTATTTCTACACACAGATTTTGAGTGTCAAAATGGATGCTACTTCCATTGGTCTTTCCCATCAGACTCCATCTGAAGGCTTCTCTCTGTGAAACTCCCCTAAAAGACAGTAGTTCCTTGGCTCGAATTGCTGTCTGTCTCACTTGGGAAGCCCAATGAACCCATGATCCAGGGCCTATCCTATATTTTCATGTCTTTTTTTATCATCTCCCTGTCTTACTGTGACACACCCGAAGTCACAAACCATTGCCTTCCACAGCGGGGTACTCCATGCTTTTTTATCCATGCCCTGCTGCTCTTGCTCTTCACCTTTGCTGAACACCACTGTGTCTACTGTCTGTGCTCTCTGGAAAACCGTCAAAGACACTCTGGTTCTCTGGATTTTTCTTGCCTCCAACAATGCTAAGGAGTTTGTTTGGATGTAATTCATCTTCATCAAAGGGCTTCCCTGTTTTTATGTTGTTGCCAGGTCCAATGCTGGAGCCTTGTTCTTGTGGCCTCTGTCTAGACAGTTCTGCTCCGTGCTTTCCCTTTCCATCTTTTTGTGCTGTAGACAGGAATTCTCCAAAACACCTTGGCAATCTGTGCCAACTGCACTGCTCTTATCGAAAGTGTATTTGCTTTCTCTTTTGCAAGCTTGGTTTTCTTTAAGTTCTAGACAAATGATGTCATTTTTAACCTTCCCACTATATTTCTACTTCAGCAGACTCTTTTGAAATCAACAGTGTAGACAACTGTTTGAAGCTATAGTTGTCTATAGGCTCCAGAACTTTCCATGAATACCAAAATCTGTAATGCTTATGTTTCCTATATAAATTGCATAGAATATGTATAGAACCTACATATATCCTCCTCAATACTTTAAGTCACCACTATTTTAATAAAATACCTATGGTAGGTAAAAGTTGCATAAATTTTTATATCATATTATTTAGGGAAAATGGAAAGAAAAAGTCTGTTCATATTCAGTAGAGAAACACCAATCCCAGCCCAATATTTTAAACTGTGGTTGATTGAATACATGGATGATAAACCCATGAACAAAGAATGCCGACCCCTCCTTTCTTCATGGTATAGTAGATACAGTGATGCTGTCCTTCAACACCAAAAGACTTGTTTCCTGGAGTTGTCAACCCTGTGCAAATTGCCCATCAATGGGGAATGTTACTTCTCTCAAGGCTATGCCTCTTTCCTGGGAGAGCTGAGAGCTCACACCTCACAACTGGTAGATCTACAGGTACAGAAGCTGGCATCCCTCCCTATACAGGACTAAGCTGAAGAGCCATCTGAACTTCAGAGCTTAGTTCTTTGGAGTGACTATTTCATGGCCCAACTTCTCCCTTTATTAAACCTTGCTCTTTCTACCTTCTTCCAAGGTTTAGCAAAGCCCAGGTGGGCCTCACACTTGCTAAATAACCAAGGGGAGCCTAGAATTTCTTTTCCTCTTTCTACTTCCTTCTGAGCTCAGGGATTGTAGTACTACACCACCATATCCAGGCCCCCTTTCCTTTTCTAAGCATCAGTCCTAAGAACACTCCTGATGTAAAGTTCCTTCATGATAATTTTACTCCCAGAATCTGCTTCATTGGGATCCCTCCCAGCCTATGCCACTGAGTCGCTTCTCTCAAGACTCTTGCTTGTCTGTCACAGTGCCTAGCTTGACAATACCTCCATACCTTTTCCTGACCTCTATCTGTTGACTTCTTGCTTTTCTTTTGTACATCATGATAGCTAACTTTCTCACTTCAAATATCTTCTCAATTATTCTCTCATCAAGTTCTGACCGGGGTTTCTGTCCCAGCAGTTCAGTCCCAAAGGAACACACAAAGGTCTACATTAAATATAAACTGGTTGGCCTAGTAGCTCAGGCTTCTTTTTAATTGTTATATCTTAAGTTAGCCCATTATTGTTGTCTATGTTAGCCACACGGCTTGGTACCTTCGCCAGCGAAGCATTGTCATCTTGCTTCCTCTACATCTGGGTGACAACAGCAGACTCAATCGTTCCTCTTCCTGGGATTTTCCCCTTCTTGTCACCCCGCCTCTACTTCCTGCCTGGCTACTGGCCATCAGCTTTTATTAAAAATAATATAAGTGACAGGATAAAACACTGTTGTCCCACAGCCATCAAGCAGGGCTTTACGGTTTCTATTAGACTAAACCCCCTCCCCTTAGTTCCTTAATTTATTTTCTAGCTCCATTTTGGCCTTCGGACACAGATAGTTTTCTGTTGATTGTGGCCTCTGCCAAGAGAGCATATGCTCCATGGGAATATTTTGTTTATTGCTTTTCCCCCAGTGTCTCGCCCAGAGTAAAACCTGAATAAATGTTTGCAGAAACAATGAATAATGAGTGAATTCATTTTTTTTCTTGTTTTATACCTGCAAGTAAATTCTCATCTCAGGCTCCCTGCATTTGGGTGCAGTGGGATGGCAGAGATTTGAATAGCCAGCACATTCTGTGCTATATCCCTGACTAATTTCATTGGGTTGCTCATGGCAGGGTAGGATTCCTGGAAGGTTGCCTGGACACAGCCCTTTTCCCCAAGATACAGGGAAAAAAAACTATTGGTATCTTTCTTCTTTTTTTCTTTTTCTTCTTGAAAAAGAAAATAAACCAAACCTGTTCTGTGCTATATTTGAGTTGTTATATTTCAAAGCATTGGGCAGTGCTTCCTGCCTCCAACCTTTTTTTAACCTTGAACTTCATCACTGCCTGTTGTGTGTGAGTTATGAGAAGTCCTCAGCTATCACTCACAATGGGTGACCAGCAGCCCTTGGCTTGGCCTTAACCCTAGAAATCTCTCCTTCTGGGGACCAATTAGTTACTGGTGAAATGACCTGATTTGCATGAATCTTAAGGTCATAATCACAGTCTTTTTTTAATGTTATGAAATCCTTCTTCATTAGAAAAATAAACATGGGCCAGAAATCAGCTTAATCAGTAAAGAGCTTGCCATGTAAGCACAGGAACCAGAAACGTTCCATCCCAGCACCCACATTCAAGACTGAGTATGGTAATGTGTGAGTTATCCTAGTGCTGAGAGGTAGAGACAGGTGGATCCCTAGAGCTTTCTGGTCAACCAGCATACTCAGCCCCAGATCCCAGTGAGAGACATGGTGGGCAGTTCCTGAGGGAGCAGCACCTGAGGTTGACTTCCTCCCTTCATGTGCACATGTTCATACCTGCACAAGCACCCACACGTGAACATGCAAACACATGCACGCACCTACACAAAATGAACACAATGCTTGTGACTCAACATTTCAGTTTAAAACAACAGAAAGAAATAAGTGTGTCTTAGGCTTAGCAAGCTTCCCTCTTGTTTTGGCTCTCTGTTCATTTTCCCAGTTGGGAATATGAGACCTAAGCATTCCTTCCCCTTGTGGAAGGATCTAATATCTGGACGATCATTATTTAGAAGCGTCGTTGGGAGATCCCCATCAGAGGTGACCAGGTAAATGAGCGGCGACTGATTCAATTAACTGACAAAAATTGAATAGCAGAGATTTAAGCCATTTTGTCTGAGCACAGCGTTTCCTGTTCACAGAAGCAACCACCAGAGTGGTAGTTTTTTCTTAACACAAAAGTAAGGAGTCAGTGCCTATCACAGTCCAGAAGGTGGCGACATAGACAGTTAAGGGACTGTTGACGGGTAGGTAGTCATTTGTGAGAAAAAAATCCTTAATTGAAGGGCTTTGCAGCAGAAGCCACCCTTTCTGTGACCCACAGGTTGTACCCCCTCGAAGGTCAGGCCAGTCACAGTATGCCTGTTTCTTTTTACCATCCAGCACAGTAGGGAGAAAACAGTATGGAAGTTTGAAATACCGCACCTGCCATTTATAAGTTCAGTGGCCCTGAGAATGGCACTTCACCTTAGTTTTGTTCAATATAACTTTGGATGAATAAGAACTCTGCCACTGCGATCTGAGGAGTCAATGAAATAATGAGCCTTAAGTATTTCTTTTTTGTATTTATTGCAATGGCAAAACTCTATGCACTAGAAAATGGCACTCATGTTCAGGGTGAGGCAGCCCCTCAGAGAGACATGGTGAGTTCAGAGCAGGCTAGGACTATGCTTCCAATAGCTCGGAGCCAACTGCTTATGTGGCAGGCTTTGTTCCCTTCTCCCTTAATCTGGTGATCCTGTGGGCCTAAAGTTTTCTGATTACTCCAATGTGTTAGCATGGTTGTTATCTTTCAAAGGAGGTGACAGGTTTGGGTGCCATGTCACTCTTCTGGAAGAAACCAAAAGAGAGGTGATTATGACAGTTTTTAAGCCTTACCAAAAAAAAAAGCATAAATTGAAAAAGGATTTCTTGAATATCTGAACTAGAAGCTTACACGATTGGAAAATTGGATTTCTGACCCTGTAGGTTGGTAAAATTCCTGGATAACTTAGGGTGTCTAAACTGTGGGTTCCCGTGAGTGATGGCTATGAACAGCACCGCTCCAGCAGCAGGGACATGTTGCTATGGCAACCTGAAGCTAGAAGTTCCTCCAAGCCTTGGAAAGGCTGTCAATTAGATCCATGCACTTGGGGAGTTTAATGAAAACAGACACTTGTCATTTTTCTAGCAGCCTTCCAACATTCTATATGTTTAAAATATATCCACAGAAGGAAAAGCCCGCGGTTAAGTTTAGCTGTTTATTTTAAGAGAATTCCCCTGTGTGGCTTTGACAGGGCAGATATTTTTCCCCTCTCCACACTAAAGGAGAAAAGCAAGGCCCTCCAGTGTTGAGCAGAAATGCGATTAGGAGAGTCACTTATGTGGTTCAGGTAAAGTGATGTGAGGCAAAGGAACCTCAGCCCTACATCCTTGCTTCATTGGGGTGGGAGGCAATCTCCCTTCATCTCCACACACCTCAAGCTGATCTCCTACAGCTCTTTGGAATGGCACACCCACACTGACTGATAGGTACGTTCCATTAATGGGGCAGCTTGGGAAAGAAAACTTTATTAGACATCAATCTTTCCAAATGTCAGACACTAAAGAGAAAGGAATCATAATCTTTTGCTTAGACTGACTCGCTGTCTGAGGCTGGCTGCTGAGATCTGACTCTCCCTGAGAACATAACTCAATAGTCGGTGTAGAAACCACAGTTGGAAACAGGAGCTTATTCCAAGACTGGTTAGGACTACTTGTTTCCAGCAGAATATGTGCGCAAGTGTGTGTGTGTGTGTGTGTGTGTGTGTGTGTGTGTGTGTGCAAGTATGTGTCTGTCTATTTGTTTATGTCCACCCAAACCTGCCACTTTTGTATTGCAATTTGCAGGGAAAAAAAATCTACCTCTTATCTTGGATATGACAATCTGCGAGACGGGGGACAATTTTCAAAGGGGGCTGAAACCTGGTAATTTCAGGTACATTCTAACAGCTGAAGGCATCTATTTAAACGAGTCCTTCTTTGCTTAACACAATACTCAGCCAAATGACAATTGAAAATTCAGTCCTCTGCAACGAGAACCCATGAATGGTGTCTCCTTGAGGTCTGGGTGCAGGGCATCCTGCTCTCTTTAGCTTCCTTTTAAATGTCAGTTCGTAAGTAGGGCAACAGAAAGTTGAATGTTGTTAGTTCTCCCAGTTAAGTTCAGTTCATATAAATGTAGGAAACTTAGCTTCATTTGGTTCTCAGCAATATTTGAAAATTGCATTTTATAGTTGGGCCTGATTGCTTCTGCTAATTATCACATCTCTGCTTGTGGCAGAGAAGCTAGCAATATTGGTAGGCAAAGGCACAGATATTGTTTGCCCTCGCTGATTGAATGGAGAGGCAAGAATAAAACAGTTCCCCAACGTATGTACGTTATGTGGCCCCAGATGAAGATTATTCTGAGAAATCCCTTCTTTGTCTCTCTTCCAGTAATTGTGGTAATTAGCATACTGAAAACAAAAAGCGCAAAGATGGAGTCAGAGCCTGTCCTAGTCTGCTTTTTCCTCTGATTCTGAACATTGCAAACAAGTGGTTGCTGGAGTTATTTTCTGTCGATTGCATTAAGATAGGCAGGGTGGCACCGTGCATGATCAGAACATAGGCATCGCCACTAGCTGACCATTTAATCTTGGGAAAGTCACTCATGCAGTTTGGCTTTTGACTTCATTATTTGTATTTAAGAAAGTCAAACTAATTGAGTACGAGGTTTCTTTTTGTTTCTGTAAGTTTGAAACCTGCTTTGTGGCCTGGAAGGAGCACCTTCTTGGTTGGGAAGAACTCCCATTGCTGCTTAGGCAGCATCTATGCACAGTCTTCCAGCCTAGCCATGAGTGTTTGGAGGACTAGAATTCACGTTCTGCTGCCCGAGCATGCTCATACCCTTCTCACAAGCCAACAGCAAATAATGCAAAGCACATGAGCTAATATATTCCATTAAATGTTCTTGCATAAAAAGGACATGAATGGGTCTTCTGTTGTTATGTAAAAGACACATAACATTTGTTTTTTCTTTGCTGTTGTTGTTTCTTTGTTTTTGTTTTTTGTTTTGTTTGGATAGTCTTTTTTTAAATATATTTTTTAAAAGAGAAAACCAACTCTCTTTTTCCATTTTACTTACCAATCCTAGTTTCCACTCCCTCCCCTCCTCCCATCCCCTTCCCCCCCCCTCCACTGCCCATCTACTTCTCAGAGAGGGTAAGGCACGTTGCTTTGGGGAAGTTCCAAGACCCTCCCTACTATATCTAGGCTGAGCAAGGTAGACATCCAAAGAGAAGGGGTTCCCCAAACACCAGTACAACCAGTAGGGATAAATCCTTGTACCACTACCAGTGGCCTTGCAGTTCAGTCCCAGCCATACAGCTGTCACCCACATTCAGAGGGTCTAGTTTGGCCCTATGCTGGTTCCTTCCCAATTCGGCTGGAGGTGGTGAGCTCCCATTAGGCCAGGTAAGCTGTTTCAGTGGGACTCATAGCATTGTAAAACTGGGAAATGGTAGAAGCTTAGGTTCTCCTAAATTTTGTGCTTTACGACTTGATATGTAGCTCAAAATCAGAACTTTGAACAGAACAAAGGCTTGGTCACCTTTTCTAAAAGCTTTATTAATGACAATAATTTTACAGGGAAAATTACTCCTCTCTGGGCAGTGCCTCATCTGATGTAATGCTCTTTGCAGAAGACAAAATTACAGCAATTATGATCTTGATCTTGCCTGTGACCTCAGAATTGACCTTTGGAAGGAACCTGGGTTATGCCTGTTATCTCACCAAGGAGAACGGCTGCTTCCAGAATTGCTTTGGGACCCTGTACTGTCAACATGGATTCGCAGTTAGTAATCTTGCCACGTTTCCCAGATTGGGCACACATAAGCTTGAGCACATCTGGCTCTCGGGTTTCCAGTGTTATTTAGAGAGCTGGATACTCTGAGCACTTATTTTCTTCAACTCAATTCTCATCATAATCCATCAACATCACAGTGTTTTTATTCTCCATTTCTTTTTATATGATCCTATTAGTTGGGAGATGCCTGAGCAATATTTTTCTTTCCTCTGGCCTTGTCTCATCATTGCTTTTGCTCAAAACCAAGGATTATATACCTTTTGCTTGATAAGAATTCATCGTGTAACCAACAATTTCCATAGCCCAGTTTTCTCCATCGAGCTACTTTAGGAGAAGAATGACAGCAGCTCTTTCTGTTCTATGCAAATGACATTTATCATCGGTTCCTTAATCGGAAGCCAGGAATGCCATTCTGAAATCATAGAGGATACCTTTGAGGTTAGCTGCTGTTCGATCGGAGCTTCTGGTGTCTGTGTTCTCGCAAAGATGCATGTGATATCTTTGAACTAAGAGTGAGTGATGCTTCCAAGCCCTAGGGACTATGGCCCTGATTGTCTCATATGGGATGACCCAGCTGAACTGGACTTTTGAGTGTGTAAGGGCATCAAACCTTGGAGACGGTTGTTTTCTGTCTGCAGGTGAAGTTAACTCTCCCTGTTGTTAAGGAGCCAGCAGAGCTGAGTGAGCTCATGGAGAGGTGGGATACTTGCCTACTTTAGGCACATTTGTGCTTCGTAGGTTTGATTTTCCTCTGTTTGGGAAGTCTCGCTCACTGATTCGAGGCCTGGATGGCAGGGCATCTCTGTTGTCTATTTAGGTCATATGAGGAATGGAGGCATGGTAATTTCTCCAGTACAACCTTTCCCTCTGCCACAGCAGCAGAGAAAAATGTGATAAAGTACCAGTCTTTCAGTTTAATTTGACAAAACAGTCTTTGAGAGTCTGCTGCACTGGGGCTGGTGAGCTGAATAAGAGATGTAACAGTGCCTGTGCCTGCGACTCCATAATGAACCTGGAAGTGTTCTTTCTTTTTCTTCAGGGATCTGAAGATCTTAGAGATCTGGGGGAAAGGCAGAGATGAGGAGGAAACTGAGGAGCTTCCCCAAGCTAAGCATTATGGGGTTTTCCTTTCAGAAGGTTGCCAACATTAGCCCATGCTGCAGAAAGTGATCTGTGTTGAGTGTGTAAAGGAGGGTAGCTAGGGGCCAAGCTGTCCCTTAAAGCTCAACAGATAGCACCTTGAGCTGCTGCATGACTTAGTCGTGCCGACACGGCCCTGCTCCAGCTCAGGGGAACTGAGTCCAGGTCTTTTTTCCCAGAAGTAAGGGCCGATGTAATCTCTGAATACAATTAATAGTTTGCCCAAAGAGGTGGGCATTATGTTATCATCCCCCCTTCCTTTATAGCTTTATTTCTCTTTGCTTCAGAAATAACAAACAACTGAAGTCTTTGTTGGTTTGTTTGCTTGCTTGCTTTTCTTTTGTTTGTTGAAACAGGGCCTCGCTATACAGTGCTGCTCGTTATAGAACTAACAGAGATCTGCCTGTCTCTGTCACCGTATACTGGTACTAAAGGCTTGTGCTGCCAGGCCAGGCTGGCTTGGCTTTTTGGTTTATGTTTGTCTGTTTGTTTCTGTCTTTTACAGTCTACAGTTGTCTTCTCCTCTTCTGACCCCTTAATTCTGTAGTGCTCTGGGCTCAGGGTTGGATTCGCTCTTGCTGCCACAGTCACCCTTTTCTTGAGTCTCACGGCCTTGGATGGCATCAGCCTGACAGCTCACGAGTGTTCCCTCTCTCTGACACCTCCTTCCTGAACTGCAGACTCAAGCATCTCGCTGTCTGCTCTTGGATTCCTCCCATTCAGTGGGGTCCAAAATCAAAGGCCTCTTCCCACCTGCTCCTTCTGTAGTTTCCTGATCCCAACAGGTAGCAAATCTGTTCTCGTGGTTGCTCTATCCTAGGAAGGAGTCTCAACATCTAGCCTCCTAGCTTTCTCTCATCGATATCCATTCTGTCTGGAAAGGCCGCTTGCTCTCCCTCAGTACCCTGTTGCAATCCAGCCCTTCCTACCACTTCCTACTGTCGCTGGCAAGCCATCCACACATCCAGCCTGGATTATCCCCAGAACATTCAAACTGCTCTTGGCCCTGACCCTCTTATAAAAATTTCAACACTGCAGCCACAGTGATTAGAAGCACTTATGCCAGATGACCTTGCGACAGAACAATCTCATTCACAGTAAAATGCTAGAGTCTCAAACCCTGTGGACTCAATAGTGTCCACTCCATTCCTCTGTCCCCTCTGTCTGGACACTGACTCCCACTTGGGCTGGATGAAAATACAGTGAAAACTACAGGGGAATGGTTGGGCAAGTGAGCCCCTCTCAGTGAGTCTGGTTGAAGCCTCTTGCCAGCTGAGACCCAGAGTCTGTCACGACTCACATTTCCATGGAGGTTGACGACATAGCGATGGTGTTCTTTTTATATATAAACATCTTACATTAAAATAACAATGAAACAGGCTTATGTCTTAGCCCGTGTGACATTCGAGACTGTCTGGGAATCACAGTGAGACTGTTTGCGGTGGGGATGCTCGACCTTCCCACATCCCCGTGGCCCTGAGCTTTACTTTACTTGTAATCTTGTCAGGTGCACCCCGAGAAATAGCTTGTGAGCTCTTCTAAATTCCTTAGCAACATTTTGAAGTTAAATAACTTCAAAAAGCTCAAAATCCAGTGTATGACTGTGGTAAAGGCAGTGCATTGTGGTTCCTTCAGAAAGCTGCCCCCTTCCTTCTTCTTTGAGACGCCCACCCCTTCCACCAGCTCTCCGGTATGCCTAACTTCCTTACCTTGCTTTTACCTCACAATTTCTATGTTTAAAATATTTATTGAAATTTCTTTTTAAAAACTTTTATTTAAGCAGGGTGGTGGCGGCACACTCCTTTAATCCCAGCACTGGGGAGGCAGAGGCAGGCAGATCTCTGTGAGTTTGAGGCCAGCCTGGTCTAGAAGGGCTAGTTCCAGGACAGGCTCCAAAGCTACAGAGAAACCCTGTCTTGAAAAACCAAATAAATAATAAAATTTTATTTAATTTTAATATTTTAGTTATATTGAAAATAGATTATTCTCTTATACAATATACCCTGATGACATTTTCCCCTCCCTCCTTTCCTCCCAGCTGACCCCCCACTATCCCTCTCTCGGGGCAGATTCACTCTGTCTTACAGAGACTGAAACAGCAAACATGGGGGTCAGTGGGGGTCTGCACCAGTTCCTCTGTGCATGTTATGGTTGTTAGCTTGGTGATTCTGTAGGACTCCTAACCATGGGAGTGGTGTGTGTCTCTGACTTTTGCCTGCTCTTGGGACTCCTCCTCCTATAGGGTTGCCTTGTGTAGTCTCCTAATGAGGGCTTTTCCTTGTCTTACTGCATCTTGTGTTGTCTGTCCTGTTAGGCTGTGTTTCCTTGGAGGTCTGCTCTTTTCTGAAATCTCTCCTTAATGAATTCCAACTCAACTTCATACCACCTCATCCTGAAATGCTTTTCTGTGAGGAAGCCACACACCCTGTTTTACAGGAGTCAAGGTCACTAAGGAGATGAAGGAATTCGTGGCAGGGGTGTGGGTGACAGAGTGGAGTTGTATGTCCATCACTCTACCACCAAAACTTAGAGTATCTGTACTGTCCTTTCTGCTCTGCTCCAATTGTCTGAATGTGCACTTCCCATGTTTGCTTATGGTCTGTACTCTGATTACATTCTTTCTTTATTTTACATTTGACCTGCAGTTTTCCCTCCCTTCTCACCTGCCAGTTCCTCCCCACACCTCCTCTCTGCCTCACACCTTTCTCTCCTCCTTAATTTCTATTCAGAAAAAGGCAGACCTCTAATAGATATCAACAAAACATGGCATATCAAGTTGCAGTAAAACTAAGCGCCTCCCCTTGTGTTAAGGCTGGGCAAGGCAACCTAATACGAGGAACAGGGTTCGAAAAGCCAGCACAAGAGTCAGAAACAACCCCTGTTCCCAATGTTAGGAGTCCCACAAGAAAAACAAGCTACACAGCTGTAACATATATGCAGAGGGCCTAGGTTATTCTCATGCAGGTTCTCTGGATGTCTGTTCAGCCTCTGTGAGCACCAATGATCCCAGGTTACCTACCTAGTTCTGTGGGTTTTTCTGTGGTGTCCTTGACCCGCTTGGCTCCTACAATCCTTCCTCAGGGTTCCCTGATCTCTGCCTAACGTTTGGCTGTGGGTCTCAGCATCTGTTTTCTTCAGTTGCTGGATTAAGCTTCTCTGATGACAGTTGGACAAGGCAACAATCTATGAGTATATCAGGATATCATTACACATCATTACATTGACATTTATTTCTTCTGTCATGTTTGGTACTATCCTAGGCCACTGGCTGGGCCATCAGCCTCTGGGTCTTGGCATTTCGGGCAGTGTCAGGGGTCAGCTAATCTCATGACATAGGGCTGAGGCTGGAACAGTCATTTGATGGGCAGTCCTACAACCTTGGTGTCATCCTTACCCCAGGACATCCCATAGATAAGACAGATGGTAGGTAAAAGATTCTGTGACTAGGTGTCCCAGTCCCTAACTGGAAGTCTTGACTGGTCATAGGAGGTGGCCAGTTCAGACTATGTATCCCTTCTATTACTTGGTGTTTTAGCTAGGGTCATCCTTGTAGATTCCTGGGAATTTCTCTCATGCTAGGTTTCTACCTAACCCCTTTCCAGTCCTCTCTTTCAGTACATTCTGCCTCCATCCCTCCCCACCTGATCCTTCATGTTCCCATACCCACCTACCCCCACTTCACTCATGAATATCTTCTATTTCCCCCTCTCGGGGAGATCCGAGTGCCCCCTTGAGCCCTCTTGTTACCCAGCCTCTCGGAGTCTGTGGATTGTAACATGGTTATGCTTTACTTTATAGTTTTTATTCACTTATAAATGAGTACGTGCTATGTTTTTCTTTATGGGTCTAGGTTATCTCATTCAAGATAATTATTTTTCTACTTTCACCTATTTCTTTGTAAATTTCACAATGTCATTGTTTCTAATAGATTAGTAATAGTCCAGTGTGTAAAATTGCCACATTTTCTTTCCCATTCTCCAGGTGAGGAACATCTATGTTTTTTGCCCACAACATCTAGGTTCTGGATACTATGAATAAACCTTCTATGAGCAAGTATCCTTATGGAATAATTGAGCATCCTTTAGGTATATGCCCAAGAGCATCTTTTAGGTATACGTGCAAGAAAGGTATAGTTGGGTCTTGGCGAAGACCAATTCCCAATTCTGAGAAACTGCCATATTGATTTCAAAAGTGGCTGTATAATTTTGCACTCCCAATAGCAATAGATAAGTATTCCCCTTGCTCCATCTCCTCTCCAGCATAAGCTGTCACTTGTGTTTTTGATTTTAGCCATTCTGACAGGTGTAACATGGAGCCTCAGAGACATTTTGATTTGCATTTCCCAAATGGCTAAGAATGTTGAACATTTCTTTAAAATGTTTTTAGGCCATTTGAGATTCTTCTGTTGAAAATTTTTTGTTTAGATCTGTATACCAGTTTTAGATTGGATTATTTGATTTTTTTGATGTCTACTTTCCTGAGTTCTTTATATATTTTGGAAATCAGCCCTCTGTCAGATGTGAGGTTTGTGAAGATCATTTTCCATTCTGTAGGCATCCATATTATCCTATAGACAGTGTCGTTTACCTTACATAAGTTTTTCAGTTTCATGAGGTCACATTTATTAATTGTCAATCTTAGTGCCTGTGTTATTGGTGTTCTATTCAGGAAGTTGTGTCCTGTGCCAATGTGTTTAACACTTTTTCCCACATTCTCTTCTATCAGGTTCAGTGTATCTGGATTTATGTTGAGGTCTTTGATCCACTTGGGCTTGAGTTTTGGGCAGGGTGATAGATATGAATCTATTTGCATTCTTCTACATGTTGACATCCAGTTAGACCAGCACCATTTTTTTGAAGATGCTTTTGTTTTTCAATTGTATAATTTTAGCTTCTTTGTCAAAAATCAGGCATCTGTAAGTGTGTGGATTTATGTCTGGGTTTTTTATTTGATTCCATTGATTCATCTGCCTGTTTTTATGCCAATATCATTTGGTTTTAATCAATATAGGTCTGTATTACAGTTTGAAATCTAGAATGGTGATACCTCAGGAAGTTCTTTTATTGTACAGAATTGTTTTAGCTCTCCTGGGCCTTTTGTTTTTCCATTTGATGGTGAGTATTTTCTTTTAGCATCTGTACAGAATTGTGTGGGGTTTTAATGGGAATCACACTGACTCTGTTGATTGTTTTTTGTAAGGTCATTTTCTATGTTAATATTACAAATATATCAGCACGGGAGATCTTTACATTTTCTGATATCTTCTCCAAATTTTTTCTTCAAAGACTTGAAGTTCTTATCGTACAGGTCTTTAACTTGCTTTGTGGAAGTTATACCAAGATAGTTTATATTATTTGTGGCTACTGTAAAGAGTGGTGTTTTTTTTGATTTCTTCCTCAGCCCACTTATCCTTTGTATATAGGGGAACTAGTGACTTCTTTTAGTTAATCTTTTATTCAGTCACCTCACTGAAGGTGTTTATCAGTTATAGGAGTTCCCTGGTAGATTTTTTGGGGTGAGATGTATACTATCATATCATCTGCAAATAGAGAAAGTTTGACTTCTTCCTTTCCAATTTGTATTCCCTTGATCTCCTTTAGTTGTCTTATTGTTCTGCTCTAAATAGAATTTCAGACTACATTGAATAGATATGGAGAGAGTGGAGAGCCTTTTCTTGTTCCTAATTTTAGTGAAATTGCTTTGGGTTTCTCTTCATTTAATTTGATGTTGGCTATTGGTTTGCTGTATATTGCTTTTATAATGTTAAGGTATGTTCCTTGTATCTCTGACTTTTCAAAAACCTTTATTATAAAGGGATGTTGGATTTTGTCAAAGGCCTTTTCAGCATCTAATGAGATGATCATGTGTTTTTTCTTTTAATTTGTTTATATGGTGAATTACATTGGCAGATTTTTGTATGTTAAATATATCCCCCGCCCCATCTCTAGGATGAAGCCTACTTGATCATGATGGCTGATCTTTTTGGAAATGATTTTTGGGTATTTTATTTAAGTTTTTTGCATTAATGTTCATAAGGGAAATTTGTTTGTTGATTCTGTGTGGTTTAGGTATCAGAGTGAAGGTGGCCTCATAAAAAGGAATTTGGCAGTATTTCTTTATTTTCTATTTTGTGGAATAATTTGAGGAAGATTGACATGAACTTTTCTTTGAAATTCTGGTAGAATTCTGTGCTAAAACTTGGTCTTTCTTGGTTGCGAGACATTTAATGATTGCTTCTATTTCCTTAGGAGTTATAAGTCTATTTAAATTGTTGCTCTAATCTTTATTTACTATTTGTAGGTAGTATCTACCAAGAAATTTGTTCGTTTCTTTTATTTTTTACAATTTTATGGGGTAAAGGTTTTTGAAGTATTACCAAATGATACTCTGGATTTTCTTAGTGTCTATGGTTATGCTCCCCCTTTCCTTTCTGACTTTTTAAAAATTAATTCGGATATTCTCTCTGTGTTTTTTAGTTAGTGTGGATAATGTTTTGTCCATCTTGTAGATTTTCTCAAAGAACTAACTCTATGTTTCATTGATTCTTTATGTTACTATATTGATCTCCAACTGTAGTTTTGGTTATTTTCTAGTTTTATTGAGCTCCTGGGTACATTTGCTTTTTTTTCTTTTGCTATTGTTTTAGAGATTTCAGGTGTGCTGTTAAGTTGCCAGTATAAGATTTCTACAAATTTCTTATTAAGGTACTTATTGGTATGAGCTTTTCTCTTAGCACTGCTTTCATTGCTTTCTGTAAGTCTGGGTATATTGCACATTCATTTTCATTTAATTCTAGGATGTCTTCAATCTCTTTCCTTATTTCTTCCTTGACCCAATGTTAATTCAGTAGGAAGTTGTTCAGTTTCCATGAGTTTTTAGACTTTCTGTAGTTTTGTTTGCTATTAAAATATAGCTTTAATCCATGGTGGTCTGAGAGGTTGTAGTGGGTTATTTCAATTTTCTTATATCTGTTGAGATTTGCTTTATGGTCAGTTATGTGGTCAGTTCTGGAGAATGTTCCATAAGGTGCAAAGAAGAACAAGTATTTTTTTTATGTTTGGGTGAAATGTTCTGTAGATATCTGTTAGGTCCATTTAGGTCTATTAGCTCCAGTATTTCCCTGGGAGATCTGTTTATTGGTGAGATTGAGGTATTGAAGTCTCCCATTACCAATGTGTGAGAGTCAATGTGTGATTTAAGCTTTAGTAGTGTTTCCTTTACAAATGATGGTGCCCTGCTGGGCGGTGGTGCCACATGCCTTTAATCCCAGCACT
>NC_022013.1:56239177-56242522 GCF_000317375.1 Microtus ochrogaster
GATGGTGCCCTTGTGTTTGGGGCATAGACACTGAGAACTGAGAGTTCATCTTGGTAAATTTTTTGATGAATATGCAATGTCCTTCCCTATCTCTTTTTATTAATTTTAGTTTGAAGTCAATTTTATTAGATATTAAAATAGCTACATCAACCTATTTCTTGGAGCCCTTCGCTTAGAAGATGCTTTTCTAATCCTTTACTCTGAGGTAATGTCTACATTTGATGTTGAGGTATATTTCTTATATGCATCAGAAGGATGGATCTTGTTTTCACACACATTCTGTTTGTTTTTTTATTGAGGAATTGAGTCCATTAATATTAAAAAATATCAATGAAAGATGACTGTTAATTCCTATTGTCTTGTTATAGTTGATAGTGGTAGTGTGTGTATTTTTCTTCATTGAGTTATGCCAGTATGAAATTAGTTTTTGCCTTTTGTTGATGTATGATTCCCCTCTGTATGCTATGAATATGTTTTATTACCATTGGTTGATAAAGAAGCTGTTTCAGCCTATAGCAGGGTAGAATAATGTCAAATGGGAAATGCAAACAGAGATAACTGGAGAGAATAGGCAGAGCCAGAGAAATGTCATGTATCTGCTGAAGGAGAAAGACACCAGAACCTTACTGGTAGACCACAGGCTCATGTTAATACAGAGATTAATAGAAATGGTTAATTTAAGACTTAAGAGCTAGCTAGGCATGCACCTAAGCTATCGGTCAAATGTGATTATTTGGGTCTGGGTAGCCAGAAAATGAACAAGTGCTGTCTGTCTACAAATGACACTAACTTAGGCCAACTATATCCACATAAAACCTGAGAGAACTAGAGAAGAGATTCTAGACATAAAAGAACAGAATTAATTTTAACTTCTTGGTAGGCACATAGTTTCAGATATACTCGGTTTGCTGGTGGCAAGCAGAGGTATGGCTTCTTTAAGAGAAGGCTTCCTGACTCAGCAAAAATGGCAGCTTCTTTAAGAGACAGCTTTCTGGCTCATGCTGGTGGCATGAATGGCTATGACTCTTTCAGAGTCTGCTGCAATTTACTTGATTATAGCCTGGGCCAACTGCTTCCCAAAGATGAGGTGGTGAGCAAAGTTCCCACCTAGTGGTTCCAGAACTGGTGGTGAACTGTCTCGATCATGTTAAAAAACTGAGAGTGGCAGAGCCGGTATCCAGGGCCATCACAACCACACTGCTTACCATTTTAAAGTGCTCCTTGTTATAAAAGGATTTCAGATACACAATAGGACAGATTCAGACATAAAAGACCTCTAAACAAGACACAGTGTGTTTAAAAAATGTACATAGGCCTTGGAGAGAGAGGAAAAGAGTATAGACAGTTATAAAAAGAAGTAAATAGCTTTTAAAAATTAAACAAAGTCTTGAAAGAAACAGTAAAAGTAATATTTAAAAAGCCATGTAAAGATGGACTCTGTGTAGAAGGTCTGAATTATGCACACTATTGTGTTTTCTTTGAGTTTTTTGACTCTTAATGTGCTAACTGCAGAGAAACATTGGATTCTGGGGCTGCTAACCTATACCAACATATATACTTTAAAGGTATCTTGACTTCAAAATTTGAGTCTAAGGATATGTTACTTTGGAAAAGAGGTTCTGCTTTTGTTTCCACAGAAGATAAGAACCTGTGGATTCCTTCCAGGTTAAAGTGGTTTAATAGACCAAGGTCCCCTGAATAATCTCTGTGAACCTTAAAAATATTTTGCCCCCAAAACAACAGGAATTATTTTGGAGAAAACTACACCCAAATTCCCAAAATGACAGTTTATAAATGTTTAATGGGGGTTGATTATAAGTGATTAATGGTTACAGTAAACCTCTTCCTAAAACAATAAGGAGGATATGATATGGAAATGAATATTTTGTATTGGTATGGATCTTGGTCTATTGATTCAAAGGTAAGGTTGATTTGTTATATTGTGTATATGTATTTCTACTTTTATTTAAGGTATTATGTTTGTGCATCTTATTCAAAAATCTAATGTATAAATAAAAATTACAGATTAATAGTCATCTATAATAGTCAAATTTGTAGTCATGTTATGATATATATATATATGTATATATATATATTTCAGTTAGATAGTCTTCAAATCCTTCAAAGACCAACAGAATATGGCACTTAAAATGTTTTAAAATTTTAATCTTTTCTCTATAGTGAGATATGTCTGCTTCTAGCAGCATCAGTCACTTCAGAGGAGTTGATGGGCATTGAATAAACTCAACATGGAATTTGCCTTCAATATGGTAAGGCTAGCCATTTAGGGGACAATGCTCTTGACTGGACTGATGGTATGCTGTATGGACTATCTATGCAGGACCCACAGAAAAGTGACTGCTGAACTTACTTAACAAATGTGAGATAGTCCTTCAGGGTTCCTGCTACATGAAAGAGTATGCCAGACATTCTGCAGGACATAAAAGAAAGTGACTGACAAACTGAAACATGGGCTAAATAGTCTTTCACATTTTCTGCCTCATTGAAAATCTAGTGGATATTATGTGCCTATAGGCTGAAGATGGATGTTCCAAAGTTACAGGAGAACCTTGGGAGACTCTCCAGGCAGTAAGATAGGTCTCTGTCAATTCTAGAGTTTTGGAAGTTGGTTACAACACACTTCCTGCTTACTTAGGTAGTTTTATATCCTTCTAGGTTTGTTGATGGAGTTGAAGACAGATAGTTATAATTTTCCTTTGTTATGATAAAAGATAAATTAGACATGAAACTTAAGACTCACAAAAATATTGTAACTATAATTTTTGCTTACTACCTGTTTTGTCATATGTAGTTTTACTTTGTTTTAGAGCAGATAGCCTGGCCTTTGATGGGGTAGAAGGTTTTTACCAGAGCTGTGGGGCAAGATGTGATGATGAGGAAAGAAAGAGGAGCAGTTGGATTAGGCTGCAAAAATTGGGCTGAGTTGGGGGTCACTCTTACCTGGGGTTCAGGATGTTGCCCTGGCCTCTGGAGTGTGAGAGGCTTCTTCCAGGTGATATGGTCTGAGATATGGAGGCAAGTAGAGGAGTGGATATCTTCTTCTTCTTCTTCTTCTTCTTCTTCTTCTTCTTCTTCTTCTTCTTCTTCTCCTCCTCCTCCTCCTCCTCCTCTTCCTCCTCCTCCTCCTTCCTCCTCCTCCTTCTCCTTCTTCTTTTTCTTCCTCCTTCTCCTCCTCCTTCTTCTTTTTCTTCCTTCTCCTCCTCTTCCTCCTCCTCCCCTTCTTCCTCCTCCTCCTCCTCTTCTTCTTCTTCTTCCTCCTTCCTCCTCTCCTCCTCCCCTTCTTCCTCCTCCTTCTCCTTCTTCTTCTTTTTCCTCCTCCTCCTC
>NC_022013.1:56242622-56251655 GCF_000317375.1 Microtus ochrogaster
CCTCCTCCTCCTCCTCCTCCTCCTCCTCCTCCTCCTTCTTCTTCTTCTTTGAAAAACCCAATCTTTTTCATTTTACATACCAATCCCAGTTCCCTCCCTCTCCCCACTCCTGCTTCCCCATCTTCCACCCATCCCACACTCTATCCCCTCAGAGAGGGGTAAGGCTTCCCATGGGGAGGAAATAAAGTCTGGCAATCACTTTGAGGAAGGACTAAGCCCCCCCATATCCAGACTGAGCAAGGTATCCCTCCAAAAAGAATGGGCTTCAAAAAGCCAGTTCAAACATTAGTGATCAATCTTAGTCCTACTGCCAGGGGCCCCACAGACTGCTCCAGTCACACAGTTGTCACCTACACTCAGAGGGCCTAATTTTGTCCTACGCAGATTGCCCCATTGTCAGTTGGGAGTCAGTGAGCTCCCGCTAGCTCAGGTCAGCTGTTTCTGTGGGTATCACCATCATGGTCTTGACCCCTTTGCTCATATTATCCCTCCTCCCTCATTTTTACTGGTCTCTGGGAGCTTGACTCAATGCTTAGTGGTAGATCTCTGCATCTGCTCCCATCAATTTCTGGATAAAGGTTCTATGATGCCAGTTAAATTAGTCATCAATCTGATTACAGTGATAGACCAGTACAGGAACCCTCTCCACTATTGCTTAAGGTCTTAGCTGGAGTAAACCTTGTGGACTCCTGGGAGTTTCCCTGGTGCCATGTTTCATGCTAGCCCCATTATGCTTCCTCAATCAAGGTATCTCTTTTCTTGCTCTTCCTCTCTGTAGATGCTCCAAAAGCTATACAGAGAAACCCTGTCTTGAAGAACAAAAACATCTCTTAGATATATTTGTTTTTAAAGGCTTAAAGGTGTTATTTGTGAGAATCTCATGCATAAATGCTATATTTACATTACATGTCACCTTTCTTTCTGTCTCTCTCCCAACTCTTCTTGTTTATGTGTCTCTGAATTTCATGCTTATTACACACACACACACACACACACACACACACACACACTACTGTGTCTATACAGTATTGCCCATATGCCTATGTGTTTAAGGCTGACTTTTTGGTATTGAATAGCCTGTTGGAGTTCATCTGGCGATCACAAGGTAATTCCCCAGGTGCACCGGACAGGATTACAGTTACTCTAGAAAAGCTTGAGCCACATGAACATGGGAAGTTAGGATATATTCACTCTAAATAGCCTCATTTGGGAGTCTCAGAGAAAGGAGAATAACCATTCTCAAATGTCACATAAGGCTTAGACCTTAAGCCGGGTCTATTATTATTATAATATTGAAAAATAGCAAAAACTGATTCTTTTTCAATAGCTATTGATTGCCTATAGTTCTTTGGGGGTGGAGCCTTGTAAAATTTCTTCTATCGACATTGCCATGTGGATGACTGTTTTCATTTTGCAAGTCTTCTTTAGTTAACCATACTGTTGAGATTTTATGGGCATAACATTTCTGTCATGTCTAGAAGATGCTACCTCTCAGTAGTCATCTTGGGTCCCCAACTCTCACAATCTCAGACCCCTTTCCTGTGATTTTCCCCATCTTAGGTATCAAAGCTGGATTGTAAAAAGAGCACTTGGAATTGCACACTCCATAGTCACTGTTCTCTGCATTTTGACCAGTTTTCTATGACTTTCTGTCATAGTATCCATCTGCTATTCAGAGAAGCTTCTTTAATAAGGGGTCAAAGCTACAGTTTTCTATGGGTATGAGGATAATTATTTAAAATACAGTTCAGAGGTACATTGATTAAGAAAATGGCAGTAATGAGTTTTCCTCTAGGAACTAGAACCTTTCCCAACAGGGTATCTGGCTACGTTTGCAGTATCAGGCATGAATACATTCTCAGTGAGTGAACCTTAAATCTAACTAGACAGCTTTTGAGATGAAAAAAGACTACAATTTCATGTTTGGGGATATCTCGCTGTACTGATCTTTGTAGTGGTTCATGAGTTTTATACCTGAGTGCAAATGTTGAGTACTTTTTTCTCTTGGCAGTTTACATAGCACTTCCTAATGCTGTGAGACCTAATCTTCAGGGAGAAGGCTTAACATCAGTTCTGCTCAGTTCCTGTAAGTCCCATGGCCAAAGTGTGTGGTCTCTTCAGCAAAAGGGTCTTACGTTCAAGTTCTAGGAGGCAACCAAGGGCAATGAAGATGTTTGGAGCACCTGCCCTACAACTTGAAGGAATGTTTTCCATGCCTGGCACTGCTTTCTCTCTCTCTCTCTCTCTCTCTCTCTCTCTCTCTCTCTCTCTCTCTCTCTCTCTGCTGGTCTTTGGCTGGGGGCAATTCTTAATGTGATTGTTTATAACATTCTAATATCCTACACCCAACACCCCTTCCTCGGCAGACATTCATTCATAATTATCCATATCTTGCTCAAACTTTCCTTTATAACTATAAAGACTGGCTCTATCCGATTTACTAGGCTTTTATCTAATAGATTGTTGTTTTATCTTCCTTCAACACTCCTATAAACACGAGAGCATAAAGTCAATTTGAGATATTTGCTGGCATTGTTCATTATTGCATTACTATATTGAAAAGAATCTAAAAAAGTCAAAAAACTTGATACATCTTGACTGTGTGTGCGTGTGTGTGTGTGTGTGTGTGTGTGTGTGTGCATGTGTGTATTCTCATAAACTACACAATTTAAAGTTTCAAACTGGAAGATAGTAACCAGTGAATTCTTAACTTGCCTATGATTTTCCACCTGTGGATGTACATTGTACATATGTTAGATGTAGTTTTAGAAAGGACATTGGTTAGTTCTGCCCACTTGCCAAAGTTTCCCAAGAAAATAGATACTCAAATATACTTTGGGGAAAGCCAGCTTATTGGTGAATATCAAACTTTGTCCCTCTTAGGAATTCCTGGGCATTTCATTCTCCACATAAACTAGAGGCTATTTCAGGTTCTGTCTGTTTAAGATAAGTGACTCTATCACGGAAATGTGCCACTTTAGTAGGCCACCTGAAGTCACAGCAGTTGTCTTTGCTGGCATTATCAGTGTTGTGTAAAAGCTGCCTTTATCACATACTTCACTGCAGAGGCGTGTGACCATCCTTCACCTTGGAACATAGCTACCTGTATCTTGTCCATTTCTTTGTGTAAAACACTAACACGGTATGCACTCAAGGGTTGACATAATCAAATCAGATCCATATTTTCTGTAATAATAAATGAAGTTCATGAAATAGTATTAGCCTCCACCCTTCTGTATGAATAAGGTGTGCTTTGCGGTTAGTGTAAATTCTCATAACTGATAGCTATCCTTAACAGGAGAAATCTGTTCTGCCTATATCTATTTTTTGGGAAGAAAGAGACAGAAAAATATGTGGGTTAATAACATTGCAAAATAAAAGACAGGAGAGGAAACAGCAGGCTCTTCCTACATTCCCTTTCTGGTTTTCCTGTGAAAAAGGTTCTGTGATTCCTGGTGATTCTTTCAAGATTGGGAGATTAAAGATTGTGTTATAGACATGGCAGCCTCAATTAGTAAAACTGACAAGAAAATAATTATCTCTTTATATTGAATGACAGGCAAACACAACTGAGGGAACACTGCCTCTATGATGGCACAGGATCACATCTTAGTTTGTCCTACTTGACTCAACTGATTAGCTCCCGGGAAGGTTTTTGTTTGACAACCAGAGTCATGAATATTCTAAATTCTTAGTTTTTCTCATCAACTAAGAAAAGCAACCTACAACCAAGGATCTGAACAAGCAGAGAAATTTAGATTTCAGGAACCAATTCTGTTTAATTTGCTATTTTTCACACTTGTATTTCCGGATCAAAGAGAGGCACTTTCATTATTTTATTTCTTAATGTTCTTAAGAAAAGAAGATGTGTACACTTCAATTTCATAATGCTAAGCCCGAAATACCCCTTCTACCTATATTGCCTTTCAAAAAAGAATCATTTACCAAAACAACCAGTGCTTCTGAAAAACGCAGGTGTCTGCCAAGTGCTTCTCCCTTATAAATACCCTTTGACTGGCAGGGGCAGTTCTTCCCCAGTGAGTTAGCACTGCCACCATCCAGAGGGGTGGCATTTCCACTGAGTGCCCATGGGCACTTGATGCTATGCTATAGATGGGCGGTAATATCCTCCGCTGGTCTCTGACCGCATTTGTCCATTAGTCAGTCGTTTTGTGTTACTTCCAGGAATCCTATCAATAAAAGGAGTACTTATAGTTTTTTCCCTCGCACAGAGAAGGCCTTTTTTTTGTTTTCTACATGCCAAGCCTGAAGGAATTTGAAGGAAGTCATGCCTTGCTATCATTCTTCCTGAGCAGACAATACATCTTCTCTGAAAATAAACCCCAACACTGAGGACATTGCGGCCCTCTACAGGATGGCTTTCCTCATAGTTTCTTGAGTTTTCTTGAAAATGATTTTGGTCCCTGTGGAGTTGGAGGAAGACAAGGGTTCCCAATGACTAATGGAATATTTTTCTCCATCCTTTAGTAAGTTCAACTATCTTAGACTTTCTATTGCACTGAAGAGACACCATGACCATGGAACTCATACCAAGAAAAGCATTTAATTGGAGTGGATTGCAGTTCAAGAAGTTTAGTCCATTTTCATCATGGCAGGAAGCATAACAGCATGAAGGCAGACATGGTGGTGGAGAAGGAGCCAAGAGTTCTACATCTGGATCAGCAAGCAGCAGGAAGGAAGAGTGCCGCACTGTGCCTGACTTGAGCATTTGATATGACAAAGCCCTTCCCCACTGACACACTTCCTTCTCGGACAAGGCCACACCTCCTCCAACAAGGCCACACCTCCTAGCAGTTCCACTATTTATGGGCCTATGGAGGCCATTTTTATTTGAACTACAACAAGCTCATGTAACTATAAACCTTGCATAACTGGGTTCAGAAACTGAGAGGGTCATATTTGTAAATATTTTCTCCAGAGATGGGAAAGATTCTGGTTGTGTGGTTCTTCAGACTAGTAAGGCAAATCTAAGTGACTAAGTAAATCAATAAGGCAGCGAAGTATGAATTGTCTTCTTTGTACTTCTATCTAGGCTGGAAAATTAGGTAGATCTCAGCAGCATATGGAGGGCCAGTTAGGATCAGCAGGATCTGTATTTTCCAGTAAGAGTGTAGACTTTCCATAAGATTGAGGCAGGAGAATAACAGGCAGAATGAGGTCCAGAAAGTCTTACATAAAAGCTACATCTTTGGCCTGTGAAAAGAAAATGTTGGCAAGGAGGAAGATAGGAAGCACATCCCCAAGGCCTGCTAAATCCAGCCATTGGCCAGAGACACATGGGAGTGTCCAAAGTTGACCTATGAGCCATGATAAAACTGAGACATTCTCTAGGTGGGAATTTAAGGTGTTAATGAGATATGTGATACATGAGCTTGTATATAGAATTACGTGTAACATTTTCAACACCTGAAAGAAACCCTGCCCTTTGAAAATGACCCCTAAAGCCATTGTTATATGACTGGAATCCCCAAGTGTTTATGCAACAGGGCCTTGGAGCTGGTAAACATCTTTTTACTTCATTGCCTTTCCTCCCTTTGGCATATATTTTCTTTTTAATCCTTTTTAAAAAATCTGTGCTCTTTTGGTTGTTTTGGTTTTGATTTTGCTTTTTCAAGATGGGGACAGCCCTGGCTGTCCTGGAACTTGCTGTGTAGGCCAGGCTGATTTTAAATTCATAGAGATCTGCTTGCCTAAGATTAAAGGTATGCACCGTTATGTCCAGCACTTTACTTTTGTGCCTTTGTGTGTATATGTATGTAAGCACATGCATGTGCATACCATGGTATCAGAAGACAACTTGCCTAGAATAGTTCTCACTTTTTACTATGTGGTGCCCAGAGATCAAGCTCAGGTTCTCAGATTTGATGGCAAACTCCTTTACCAGGCGAATCATTGTGCTGGGCCATGGGTATATATTTTTCTTAATAAATGTTCTCTGATCCTGCTGCAGCTGTGTGTTTCTTCTTATTTCCGTGTTCAGGAATGAAAGGATTTAGGATCGGCATCAGGACTTTGGGAGATCTATGTGCCATCTCTGCCCATAAATCCACAAACAGTTTCCGGAGCTGGGGCGATAGGTAAAGCATTAGGAGTTAAAAGAATGCTTCATTGAACCGCTCCAAATTCTACACATTCATTATTCTAATTGTATTTTTATTTTATGTTTGTGCTCAGTCTGTGTAGATGGATATCCACTTAGCTCAGGATATTAATTATATTCCCATAAAATGACTTTTATTCTGTTTGCAATATCATTATTAGTGATGCTATATTTTCAAACTTTTTTTTATCTTATTTGTTGTATTTTAATATGTATTTTAATTTTATAAATCAGTATATTTTTATATATGTGGTTGTGGAGGGGTATGCGTGTGCTTGCTTTGTCCATGTAACAGCTGAGATCAGGGGTCAACATTGTTTGCTCTCTTCAGTTGTTCGTTTTTCACCTTGTTTTTTGAGACAGCGGCTTTCAAAATATTTTTGAGTAATATCTTGAAGTAGAATGATGACACATGTTTAATCTGCTATAAAACTGTCAAACAGTCTCACACATTACTTGACCATTTTATGTGTCTATCACATGGGTCCTAGACTCTTGATAACAGTCAGTCCTTTAGGTCTGCATTCTCTTTGTAATAAGTGTATAGTGCTATCTTACTGTTTTTTGAATTGCATTTCCCTAATGACTACCCGTGTTGAGTTAATGACTGTGATTGGTGTGTGTGCACTTCCTTGTCATTAGGCATCATTTATTGGCGAACTCTCTATTCACATATTTGGTACATTATAAAAAATGTTTAACTATTTTTCTTGGCTTTGGGTTTGATATATTTTCGCTACAAGTTATGTTTCAATAATAATGTAAAAATAATTCTCCCAGTCTGCGGTTTGTCTTTCTATTATTTTAACAGTCTTTTGATGAGAAGGAAGTTTTTACTTTGATGAAGCCTAATTTATCTTTATCTTTTAAGTTTGGATTGTGTCTAATCCAAGTTCACAAATGGTTTTCTTTCATATTTTCACTTAGAATTTTCTTTTATTGAAAAATAGGTTTTTTTCATATAACATATTCTAATTATGCTTTCCTCTCCCACAATTCCCCCAGTTCCTAACCACCTCTTCACCTACTGCCCACAAAGGAAAATTTAGTTATTGCCATTGGATTCTCACTGGATAAACAAACCATTCTTAAGGACAGGCCCCATGACCAACACAAAATGAACTCAAAGGCATTTCTGGACATTCTCTGCCTCATTCAGAAATTATATAGTTTTGGACCATATTTGTGAAAATTTTAAGGTAGTTTTCATACAAAGTGAGAGGAATGGATTTACTTTCTCACTCCCAATCTCTCAATGTGCACATGATCATCTAGAAGTTCCAGTTTTTCCTTGTCATCTTTGCCAAAAATTGAATGTGTGTGCATGTGTGTTTCCACTCTCTTGTTTGGCTTTGTTTTAATTTTGAGACTTGTTCCTGCTATGTAGTCCAGGCTGATCTCAAATTCTCAGACTCAGCTTGGGTACATCTCTAGACCCACTGGTATAACTGATTGCTGTCTTTACCTAATTTGGTTGTTTCTTATAGACTGTTGGCCAGTTTTGTTCACTGCACTTCCATATGAACTTTTAAAATAACTTTTCAATTTAAAGTCTTTAGCAGCTCTCTGGGATTTTTAGGGAACACACGGAATCAATAGATTAATTTAAAGCAAACTGATATTTTAGAAATATTGAATATCCCACCCAAGACAGTGTATCACACAGCTATTTAGCTTTTTATTTTTACTTGGTCATATTTCATAATTTTCCATGTTCATGTTTTACAGGTCTTTAAAAATATTTATTCCTAATAACTTCAAACTTATGATTTACAAATAATTTATATTGTAATTTCTTTTTGTTGTTGTTCTTGAAACATATAATACAATGGACTTTTAGAAAATAGTTACTTTTTATCCTGAAATGCTGTTTAAGTCATTGATTTTAGGATCGTCGTTAGAGATTATATAGAATATAAATCACATTACTGGTGAATAAAGACTATTTTATCTCTTATTTTCTAATTTGGATGATGTCTATTTTTCTTAAGATATCCCTCTAGCTACAACCTCCTAACAATGATGAATAGGAGAGCTTTACAAACAGTGACAGTTTTGTGTCTCACTGATTTACAAGCCTTTATTCACTTCAAGTCCTTTGTTTCATTGGCTACAAGTTAGAGCACCGATGACTAACACATGCAGAACCAGAGAGCAAGGGAGGGGGAAGGTGACCAATAAGAAAGAAGCATCTCTGGGTGATAATGAAAAAGAAAGCAGGTGAAAGAGTGACAGTCCTGGGGGGCAAGAGCACTGGATAATTAGAAGACTTTTGACCTTATTCGCTTATGAGTCTGTATTCAGGGAAATCCTTCTCTCTACCAAAAGAGAAAGAAGCATTTAGGCTAAGAAACTGGAGAGCTTTGCTATAGAGAACTGTGTCAATTGCTGACCTAAAAAACTAGCACAAGGTTTCTAATGTAGGCAAATGGAAGGGAGAAATCATAGGAAAGAAGTGTAGATCATAGAAAATGAGACTCAATATTGCTAATGCAACAAGAACATCTCAAAACTGAAGCTAAAGAAAATGTAATACAGCCCTCTACTGAATGGTAAATATAATCAGATAAGCATTTGATTTTAAATGTAAAATTTTAAGTTTAATTTAAAAACATGAGGGGAAATGAGGCTAAAATATTAAAAGAATTAATGAAATGACAACTGATTTCATCTGGAAAGAACCTGAGGTAAAAAGATAGATATCTAAGAAAGGAAAAGTAAGTAGCACATTCTTAAAGGTCAAGAGAATGAAATACTAACACAAAGGACAGTGAGTGCTAAAGAAGGTATCAATGGACAGCTGAGGATAAAGAACCTGAAATGACCCTATCCTATAGCAATACTGATGAATATCTTGCATATCATCATAGAACCTTCATCTGGTGATGGATGGCGATAGAGACAGAGACCCA
>NC_022013.1:56252038-56260529 GCF_000317375.1 Microtus ochrogaster
GGGAAGGGTGGGAGGAGGGGGAGGGAAATGGGAGGCTGGGAGGAGGTGGAAACTTGTTTTTTTTTTCCTTTTCTCAATAAAAAAAAGAATTTAAAAAATATACAAGGAGAAAAGGCAACTAAGAATACAAGATATATAATACTAGAATTTCTAAAGAAGACAAAACAACAAATTAAATATTTAGAACTATGATAAAATACATCTAGATATAAATGTTTGAAAAATGGACCAGGAATGAGCAACTTTGATAGACCACAGTGTAACTTACATGTTAAAAGTAAAGGAAGAGAATACCTTTAGGGCCTTTAGGCAAGAAAGTTCATACAGGCAACGAAAGGTGGAAAATCTGTTTGTCATCCAGCTGCTTCCCTGACACATAGAAATTTAACAAGGAAAGGTGTCAACTGAAAACCAAGAACCTATTAGCCATAGAGACCATTTTCCAAGTTCCCATACAATGGAAAGCAATCTTCATTTTTTTGTAAGTTGAAAAAATGCTGTTCCCATCTCCCTATCCTGAAGAATCTTTGCAGGAAGAGCTCAGTCTCAACAGGACTCACCCTGGTGCTGCTTTTGCTGGTTTGCAGCCCAAATTGATCTTGTGAAATGTGACCATAGGACAGACCAACCAGGCAAAAGCATTTTTTAGGAAGAGGTTGGTTACATAAGAACTGTTTATAATCTTCAAAGGCAAATTGAAAATATGTTGCTCATTTCTTTAGCAAGGTATGTTTTCCCTGAATTCCTTCTAGAGTGATGGGTGCTAAAGATGACAGTCAGTTTAGTCACAGCAATGGATTTTGGCATAGGAAGTGACAAACTCCCTATGAAAATTACAGAACAGAATTTAGGAACTTGAGCCACACATGCAGGAGCAGACTCTATATAAAGGAAAACCAAGGACCATTTGTTGTAGGGAGAAACCTGCTCGTTTGTCCTGGCCACCTGGCTAGCTTAGCCCTGAAATAACCATACAGAAATTGTATTAATTAAATCACTGCTTGGCACATTTGTTCTAGTTTCTTATTGGCTAATTCTTAATAATCTGTGTATCGCCACTCAGCAGTGGCTTACCAAGCAAGATTTGGCATGTCTGATTCTGGAGGCTCCATGGTGTCTCTCTCTGTGTCTCTGCTTTCTTCCTCCCAGAATTCAGTTCCATCTTCCCCGCCTTCCTAAGTTCTGCCCCTATCAGGCCAAGGCAGTTTCTTTATTTATTAACCAATACAAGTAACACATAGAAAGAAGGACCTCCTACACCAACGGTTTGATGTTCCAACTGTTCCAACCTCTTCGCTTAGGAATTCAAACCTCCATTAGTTGCCAAGGACAATGTTCCATACCCTTTCATATCATGTTAAATTTATGGGAATAAGTGTTCTTTGAGGTCACAGTGAGCTGGCATGGTACTGCCAAATTAATCCGTTGCAGGAGGTAATTAGAAATAGGGACCTGAATCAGTTTGGGGTCCCTTTGCCATAAACTCTAGCTACACAAAGGTGTCCTTGTACCAGCACTGTCAGCGTCATTGGGGACCTTGTTAGAAATGAGAATATGCTTGCATCTCTATTTTGTATATACTTTTGCACTATCTGGGGAACTTGCTAGAGGTGTAGATGTGGGTTCAGAAGTCTTGCATGGCACCTGAGAGCCTGCATTTCTAACAGGCTCTCAAGGGCCCTCAGTGTGACTGACCTGGTATTCTACCAGATTCACATTCTCTTGAAAAGTCCTTCTTGATAGGCCCTGGGAAACTAGTGTTTTATTTTTTTCTGAAAATTTAAAACAAGAACAATAAGGCTTTATTACTGTGAGGCACGATGAAAGTGCCACACTAGACCACTTCACTGGTAGAAAAGGCACTTTACTGGGGGACGAACTGCCATGTTGTCTCAGAGAGTAGAGAGCTCAATGGGCAGAGCCTTGTCACTTTATTGGGCAGGTAGCAGCCAGAGATGCTATGCAGACCAGATCACTTCGACAGTTAATGTTGGTACTTTGAGCTAATGCAGGCTGTTAGGGTTAATGGGGAACCAGATGCACTTCACTGAAGGGAGTTTTTAAGTTTAGGTTTCTATTTACCATGTAAAAGTTCTTCTGTTTACCTGGTAAGAATTAGGCCTAGTTCAAGTTCAGGTCATCTTCTTAAAATATTTTTGGTAGCCTTGCCATTTTGGGGTCCTGCTTTGTGGCCATTCTCACAATAATTACAGAGAATCTCTTCTGAGCACCCAGGACCAGGTATTGTCTGCCATGATTGTTTCCTACTAGATTTTCCCCTATAGATGTTATGGGAAAGTTCACAGGGTCATGAATCATGATTGCTAATAAATTTTTATACTTTCTAATGATACTTCATTCTCTGTATAGATTCAGATTGTACTGACTCTTAAAATACAGATGAATTTGCTTCATACATCTCCAGGAGAAAAATAGTCATGGGTAATTAAATAAATAGAAGGACAAGTAAGCGATGAAAACAGTCCTATGTTATAATAATCACATGTGGGATTTTTTCCTTTTACTATTTTTTTAAATTTATTTTGTTAAGTGTTATTATTCTTTGTATGTGATATATGTATGTAGGTGCATGCATGTTTCTGGGCACACATGAAGGTTTTGTTTTCCATTCTGTATTTACTTGGGCTTCAGGAACCTAACTATTGCAAAGACAGAAAGAAGGAAATAGCTTCAGTAATCCACAAATAAAATGGAAAGTCCTGAAATATATATACATGTGCCATTATACAAACTGAGAAGGTCATATTTATATGTGTATTTAGGAATACACACACACACACACATACACACATACACACACACACACGCATGTACTTAAGAACAATTCATGACAAAAAGGGCCATGAATTTGAAAGATTAAAGATTAAAGATGGATATATGGGGGGGGGTTGGAGAAAGGAAAGGGAAGAAGTTATATTATAATCTCAAAGATACAAAAAAGAGCTTTTAAAAGATATCAAAAACATACATACAAGGACTGGGAACACAAGAAGACGAAATTAGTCACACATAAGTTTGTTATGAGATGAGCAATTCTTAACCAAAGATTACCTCTCAAGGTGGTGCTCAGCTCCAAGGCTCCAGGTCCATCACTGTGACAATTAGGATTTCTCTCCACTGCTGTCCAATTGTCTGCAACTGTGAAGACTGAGAGCTAAACTCTCCGTATTTTAGCTTTCATGTTTTACAGAAGTTACTTCTGTTTTCCTTCAGGCTGCTTGGTATCAGCTTCACAGAACCTGGGATTTTCTCCTTTATTTATGCTGTAATTAGAATATTTGGCCTCTTCATGGTGTCCCAAAGATCCTGCATGTTCCTTTCCTGTAGTTTTCCTTTCTTTCTTCTTCTTTTTATTTTTCAGTTTAATATTCTTTGTTTGTGTGATCTAACTCCTCTATTTTATCTTTGGATCTTGACATTCTCTCTTCTTTTTGATCCATTCTACTTGTAAGGCTGTTCCCTGAATTCTCTAATTGGATTAATGAGTTTTGGGGCAGGGGGTAGAAGGAAAGGGAACAGGGTAGGGTTGAGGAAATCTTGAGGGAATGGGATAGTAGAGGTGAAGGAAGGACAGATATGAGAGCAAGGAAAGAGATATCTTGATTGAAGGAGCCATTGGCAAAAAAAAAAAAACCAAAAAAAAAAACAAAAAAAAAAACAACAACCTGGCTTTAGAAAAATTCCCAGGAATCCACAAGGATGACCCCAGATAAGACCCTAAGCAATAGTGGAGAGGGTGCCTGTACTGGCCCTGCCATGTAGTCAGACTGATGATTATCTTAAATATCACCATAGAACCTTTGTCTAAAAACAGATGGAAACCACATCAGAGCACTGGACTGAGCTCCTAAAGTCCAGTTAAAGAGTGGAAGGAGTGAGAATATGAGCAAGGGGGTCAAGACCATGAGGGGCTTGCCCACTAAGACAGTTTGCCTGAGCTAATGGGAGCTCACCAATTCCAACTGGACTGGGTGTGAACTAGCATGGGATCAAACTAGTCCCTCTGAATGTGGTTGACAGTTGAGGCAGACTGATGGGCCACCCACAGTGGCACTGGGATTTGTCTCTACTGCATGTACTGAATTTTTGGGATCCTATTCTCTTTGGATGTATACCTTGCTCAACCTATATATAGTAGGGAGGACCTTGGACTTGCCACAGGGCAGGGTGCCTGGGTGTGTGGAGGGAGTGGGAGGGGGGAGGGAGTGGGAATTTATATTGGTATTTTTTTAAGTAATAAAATAATAATAAAAAATTCAATCCTCATTCAACTTGATTTCTCTTAAGCATTCCTATTTTTTATTGAATTTAGTTTTCAAATATTTATTGTCTTGGTCATTTACATCACTTTTATGTTTGTGGTTCTTGGGTACCACTTAGGTGTTTATTCTTTTTGAGTTGATTCTCTTCAAGTTCATTGAGCTTTTTGTTTATGTTTTCTTTAAATTCTTTGATGAAGTTGATGATTGATTTTTTTTTTAACTTGTGTCTGGGAATTCATCTAGATAATTCTCATAGAAGAATCTTTCTATAGATTTTGTAGGGGATATAGTGTCTTGATCTTTCATACTGTCTTTCTTTCTTTCTTTCTTTCTTTCTTTCTTTCTTTCTTTCTTTCTTTCTTTCTTTCTTTCTTTCTGTCTGTCTGTCTGTCTGTCTGTCTTTCTGTCTTTCTGTCTTTCTGTCTTTCTGTCTTTCTGTCTTTCTGTCTTTCTGTCTTTCTGTCTTTCTGTCTTTCTGTCTTTCTGTGTGTGTTGCGCCCTGGACATATGGACATTTTTCATTGCCCATGTGTCTGTTGTGGCTCCAACAGGGTAGTGCATTATATGTGCCATCTTCCCCAAACCTGGAGGTTGGGAAGATCGAAGCTGGACTCACCATTCAGAGTGAGAACCATGGTATTCTTACCTCGACTAAGTCTGGAGACTGAAGGGGGCTCGGGTGAGATGAAGTCAGACATATTCACCAGCCTGGGTATGCCAAATGTGTGGGTCAAGCTGGCCTGGAGGTTGAATGTGAGTAAGATAAGATCATGGGAATGGGTGGGATGATATACATCCTGGTTCAAGTTCAGCTCTAGGTTGGGGACATAACAGGTGTAGCTCCCCATACTGGGATGGAGGACTGGGTATGGGAACCCCAACTAGGCCTGAGAATTAAGGAGGATGCAGGTATGGTAGGGTCAGACATATGGACTCTCAAGGCTGGAATGGAGGAAAAACAAGAAGAGGAAAAAGAAATCATGACCACAAATAAAGTGACATCATGACATTTCCAGGAAAATGGATACATCTGAAAGCCATTTAGCAAGATAAACCAGAGACTAGAAAGTGGATCATGAGGGGGATAGAAGAGATCTTAAGAGGAGGGAAGGTTAGCATACATGTGGGATAAAAGCAGAACTAGAAACTACTGTCATTATGAAGAGGTCCAGAGAGATGAAAGGACAGGGAATGGGGGAGGATAATGGGGGAGGAGAGGGTATAATGAAGTATAATGACACATAGCAATTATAATGACACAATTAGCAATTATTAAAAACTGGAAATAAACACAATCTTAGATATAGTATATATAGTAAGCAATATCCAAAAGCAAATATAGCATAAATTTAAAAAAGAATCAGGAAGTTGGAAATGTGGTTATTGATTCGATGACTGGACTCTAGCCCCCATGTTTCATAGCCTGTTTTTAAACTATGTCTGATACTGAGATTTTTCTTTTAATAAACTGTGTCTTCTGGGAGAAGCAGTGTGCACCTGTACACAGAGCCTTTGTTCAAAATACTTGTTTTAAAATTACATTTTTAAGTAACTTACAAACTATTCCTATCACCTAAAAATCTAGTGGGCTTTCAAAATGCTTCTTCATACACCTGTGAGGGTCAACTTGTCTCCCATCCTCTGCTTCACCCTATCCTCCTCCTCCCAGTGCTGATTAAACCATGAGCCCCCATGTTTTACTAGTCCTTCTTCCATTTTCTGTTGGGTTGTTGATCATAGGTTTCCATATAATTGTTCATACATACTTCATGTTCGTTAACCATTGCTCTAGTCCCTTAGTTTGCTATACCTCACTCCAGACTTGAACCCTGCTGCCCCAACTACTAACCCCCTCTCTTTCCATTCTACCTGTATTTGACTATACCTTTCCTTTAATGCAATCCTTTTCAGTTCCCTATTTTTCTTCTCTTAACCTCATATTTTTTTTTACTTTTGCATGTATTCCAAATTATGAACATAAAGCAAAAGACTCAAAGCTAGGAAGCACGTATGAAAGAGAACAGCAGCATTGGCCTCTATTGGCCTGGGTATAGTATATTATACCATTTTCAGTATTTTTTTTTTCAGTTTCATTTATTTAGTTGCAAATCTCATGATTTCTATTTTCTTCATAGTTTAGTAATATTCCACTGTCTATAGATATATTTCCCCTTTTCCTTCTTTACAGGTTCCATCACTGCCCTGATATTTCCATACTTAGAACCAAGCTTCAACACATGGTCTCCAGAGGACATACATACACACAGAAATGTGTCACATCACACTCTCCTGGGCTCTACTTGCTTTTAGTGCTTGTCTTCTGGGATGGGAGAAAAGCTTTGCTAACGTTTTGGCTAGTGTATGATTGGCAGGTCTGTTGCCCTGTGGGGTTATGTAGGGCCAACGGCACAGAGTCAATCAGAATGGCATGGTTATGGGTGGTTTTCTTGGACAGAGAGCAGTGTCGGTAAAGCTGGGTATTTGGTAATGGGAAAGGAGGTATACTGTCTTTTAAATCAATTCTAACCAGTTGCAAGCATAGCTCTAATTTTTGGGCTAAAAGCATAATCATAGATTAATATTGCAGATTATTTTAACATTGAAGAAAATTCTAAAGAGGGTTTTAAAAGATTTTCTTTATTA
The DNA here is from genome assembly GCF_000317375.1 of Microtus ochrogaster. NCBI lineage: Eukaryota > Metazoa > Chordata > Mammalia > Rodentia > Cricetidae > Microtus > Microtus ochrogaster. Next base: position 56,258,965 of record NC_022013.1, read on the forward strand.
CAGTGGAGACATTTCTAGCCTCTAAAATGCAGGGTAAAAGGATAAAGTCTATATTCCCTGGCATGACTCTCGATGTGGTTTTCTTTCACTCTTGGGTCAAAATTCTGCACACTTTCCCCTAAACTCCATTGGCCACAGCTACACATAGCTGCTTCCTATTTTCAGACTTACCCACCATGGAACAGGTACAGAGGGACGGGTATAACAATGTGCTTTGATAGAAATGCCACATTGCAAAGCAGGGAAATGTAGTGGACGGATGGGGCCATTTGACATGGCTCTTACAGACAATTGGGAGAGATAATAAAGGGCACAGATTATAGTGAACCATCTCATAACTACTGATGCATTTATGGCCAAATGTCACTCATTCCACGACCTCTGTTCTTCTGAAAAGAAGTCTTTAACAAAAAGATGCTGGGATGTTCCATCTGCTTAAGTCTTTGTCTTATAACTGAGTGTATGGAAAACTACTTTAAAAGATCACCTGTGAGATAACCCTAGGAAATGGAGAAAACATTTGAGGAAAAAAAAAAAACCAGGATCCACGAATCCTCAGCTAAGAAAAAAAAATTGATTAAAATCTGCAAAAACAAACAAGCAATACTCTAAATATCAGTTGCCATTTTTACTCAAAAGGTAATAACTTTTACAGCAAAACAAAGTTCACTGGGAATTTCCAGTACTCACAAAACAAAGAAAACTATTCTGAAAAATTCCCACCTATGTTTGGCCTCAGGATGTGACAACTTGATAACAGATAAGGAGACTCTTCCACCACCTACACTGGGCCTTCTTGCTCTCAGTTTGAATGTAAACAAACTTTGCAATGTCTTAGCAGCTACTGTCAACTCTCTGTAAAGAGGCTGACTCCATGTGGTTTCCATCTCTCTACACCAGGAGCCTTAAACTCTAATGGCTCAGGGGTCTAGGCAGGTGGCAATGGGAAGAGAGGCCTGTAGATGCTGACCAATTCTTGGCTAAGCCTGGCAGCTGCTATTCATTTCAATCTGACAACATCTTTGTATATGAATACAGTACTGTTATTTTACATTAACTCTCTTTATTATTTTGCATCAATAGTGAATTTGACTGATTTATGTATTGTGATAAAATATAAATGTCTTAGAATTTGCCATAGTATCATATGTATACATTTAAAAGTATTAAGTTTATATTTGTGCAAAATACCTCCGGAGCCTTTTCATGCTTGTAAAACAGAAATGTTGTCCCTTATTGAACAGCTTACATTCCTTCCCCTGCCTGTCATTGTCAACTACATTGTTAATGTACTTTCTGTTTCAATCATTTTTGACTACTTTAGGTATCGCCTAAATCTTATATAGCATTTATCATTTGTGACAAGCATATGTCAGAAGCATAATGTCCTCAAAGTTCAATAGCATTGTGACATATGCTAGGATTTTCTTCCTTTAGGTTGAAGAATGTTTCACCATATGCTCTGATCACATTGTGTGTATCTGTTCATCTCTCTGTGGTCAATTTTATATTTCTACTTTTGGCTACTTTGAATAATGGTGAGATATATCTATATCTATATCTAT
>NC_022013.1:56261336-56266862 GCF_000317375.1 Microtus ochrogaster
GTCCTGAGTTTAAACTGAATTACTTTTTTAATGCCTGGACTACATATTTGGTTACTGTAGTACTCTGTTGGAATGGAGTATGTCATATAAACATTACTGTATATTGCCTTGTCCTCAATAAGTCAGGATGTGGGCAGATCTTTAAGTGGTGTCGTCTTCTGGCAGTTTGTATGTCATTGGAGGAACCACTGTTGAAAGCATAGTTCTCCTGAGACTCCTGGGTTGGTTTGCCTGTTACTGAGATGTTATAAGGGTAAGGCCAGTTTCTGAACTATTTCTCTGTTCTCTATGTGATAATGTAATTTTTAATTTTATGCGACCAGTATTTGATACCATTGATCACATATCCTTTAGTGTTTATAAAAAGTCAGCATTATGTCTGATCCTTCAGAACTGTAAGTTAAAGACCTATATTGATCAACTTTTCATATTTCTGCTATTCTGTTTTAGTGACAAAAATGAGCCAACACATTTAGATTTGTGGCTAATCTTGAAATTTTGAAGTACAAGGCTTTCAACACAATGTTCCTTTTAAATACTGGTTTTGTTATTTGGCTCCTGGAGATTTTGCATAAAGATTATGAGGATAACTTAATTTGTTCTCAAAGTAAGCTTTGTAATTTTGATAGTGATTCCATTAAAAATGTAGAATTCTTTTGATAATCTTTACAACCAACACTCTTAATGATTCATATTAAAAGCATTGGGAAGACCAAATAAAAACCAGCTCTGATAGATGTGTCCTCTGTTCATTAGTCATTTAGGGAAAGCAAATTTTATAATTCAGCTTATAAGACAGTTATATATAAAAATCTGCTAGAATGTCCACAGAACAAATTTCATCATGGAAGGTAAAAACCCTGAAATTTATTGGCTAGATTATCTGAAAAACAGAGGAAATCTATATGATAAACATATTCATGACAGATATATTTATGAGAGATACTCTTACAAGGAAAGTGAAAGAAGGCTGTGTCTATTAGTGTGGACAATAAAGTGTAACTAAGGAGACAGATTTATTATCTCTTTAAATGAAGAGAAACCAGATCACAGTCAATCTGCATACCTTGTCTGTGGGCATTACAATAACTTGAAACCGAAAGGTCAGAAAACGGAGGGAATTTAGTTCAACAGCTTATTTCCCAAAGAAGCAGAAATTACAAAGAAATAGAATGATAATTAAGAGCCTAGTAGAAGAAGCTTTTCTGAAGTTAAAAAAAAAATCCAAAATGCACTTTAATGTCAGAAGCTATACTTATTAAATCTCAGGAACATTACTGTCTAAACATGAGCTGAACAAAGATGATGCCAATAGAGGAGTAAACACGGATAGAAGAAAGCTCGTGAGGCCTCAATCCTATGGCAAAGAACCACAGGAAACGTAGGAGTGCAGAGAGCAGGAGTATTCCCCAAGGAGGCACACAGTAGCGAGTTATCCAATACCAAAGTCTAAGCTCTGAAAATATATTTGTTAAAGTAACTGTTATACACACTGAGTAGGTTGTATTTATGTATTTAGGAACACACACACACACAATAAAAAGAGAGAGCAAGGATAGCTATATGGGAGAGTTTGAGGATGGAAAGGGAAGGGGTACAATGTGATTATATTACAATCTCAAAAATTGTTTTTAAAAGAATCAATATCTTCCATGAACAGATATTCTGAAAAAAATACCCATAGGCACACCTTTAAAAAAATAATCACAGTTCTATTAGTGTTTAAATATGAAAATACTAGTAGGTTTCCACACAAAAATGAAGGCTGCAGCTGCATTCCATTGCCTTCTATAGCAATAAAATTCAAATACAGTGGAGACATGTCTGTGGTGAATTGAAATGGAACACATTTTTTGTTTACAAATGTGAAATTGTGAATATAGCAGAATATCAGTAGGAATCACATCATTGATTTTTTTCTTTGCAGATACCCACATCTAAATATTAGGCAGAACTCAGGGAACCCTGTGGGAAGAGGGGGAGGAAGGATTGTAGGAACCAGAGGGGTCAAGGACACCAAAAATATATGGCCCATAGAGTCAGCTAAGCGGAACTCTTAGGGAATCACAGAGCTGAAGTGGCAATCACAGAACCCATATGGATCTGTGCCGAGCTAGGTCCTCTGCATATATGTTATGGTTGTGTAGCTTGGTGTTCTTGTGGAACTCCTAACAGTGGGAGTGGGAGGTATCTCTAACTCTTTAGCCTGCTCTTGGGATATTTTTCCTCCTGCTGGGTTCCCTTGTCAAGTCTTCATGTGAGGGTTTGTGCCTAGTCTTATTTTAACCTTGTATGCCTAGTTGATATCTCTGGAAGTCCTCCTCACTTCTGAGGAGAAACAGGAGCAGTGGATTTGGGGAAAATGGAATGAGGGGCAGACAGGGGTGTGTTGAGGGAGGGGAAACTGCAGCCATACCTGAATGTAATACCTGAGAGAAGAATTAATTTTAAAAAGTAATGTTAAAATAAGTGCTAAGTTTAATGTTAAACTAAGCTTACTTCTCCATTAACTGGTAACAGAGAAGAAAGATATTTTCAGATACAAAATATTTTCAGAAGTAACTATCAATTAATATACCTATTTATGTACCTCACTATGTAGGTATTAAGTATCACCACTCCACAAATATCTTCACCTATGAACTACGGTATTTGTAGAGGCATGTATATATAGACATTTGCAATATGTAGCTGCAGCAATATCACATGAATAGATATATAACTCCATGAAAAACTGTGACGGCACATTCTGATGAAACAGATGATTCAAAAGTAGGAACTATACACATGGAAGAAACAAACCCCATAGAAAGAAAGTATCTGACTTGAGCTGCAGCCAGCTGGTTAGCCACAGAATTCATCCTGCAACCCCAGGGGATATGGAGAGAAATGGGCTCATTGTCCTGTGTGGATTTTGTGACATTCTCTAGTGAAATTGTGATGAGCTGCTGTAGAAAATGCTTGTTTCAGAAACTTGTGTGTTTGTAGGCAAAGTCAGGGTGTCATAGCACAGATAAAGATGGAATTGAGCCAAGCAAGACTCAAGGCTGCTCCTTTCTTTAGAGCACCTCTGGGGAAAAAAATGCAGATGTGTAAAAAAAGTTACCTATTTGGGGTATCTCTCACACAGTATGCTAAGTGAGGTTTATTGTTAATTGAATTGAAAACTTTATACATTTCTGTAACAACATATCCACAGTGGGTGACTGTTCATGCACAGAATGCATGAGAAGTGACTTGTCAGCTCTTCATGGGAAATAACCTGAGGCTGATCGCAGCTCATTATAGGTTAACAATTTGAAGAGACTGCTTAAGAATGCGTACAATCCAAAGTAGCAAGGTAGGAATGAAGGAGATAGAAGTGTGGGGGATAATCTGGTTTTATTCTCAACTGGTAAAATCAGATCTAAGCCCTAGACTGTAGGGCAAGCAGTACTGTGAATATAGTGGGGTATGTAGAAAGACCATGTTGCTCTAATGCATGGGTCATCTTAGGAACACATGCATTTGGCAACTGACTGTGTGGCCAAATCCCATGATGAAAGGGAATGAATGATAATTCCTAATTCGAAGACTGGAAAGATGTGGCATTTGGGCAATGACAGATGAACCACTGTAGGAACTAAAAGTGTTGGTTTCAAATAGAAGCCCAGGTGAAGGAAGGATTATTAATACAAAAGTCATTTATCTGTAAATTTTCATGTCAGTGTTCATCTTCAAAGACATCTGTGTTCTGCCTAACAGAGGCACAAATTTTCTAGAGTTAGACATAGCCGGGAGCTCTCTGGACGTGTCTATCAAACCCTACACACTGGTCGAGGGTGCAATGCTGACCCAGGACACAGAGATGTTTACAGGCATCTGATATAGAAAATCCCCCTACAATGCCAGTGCTGCAAACATTATTTGACATTTTTAGCCTGGCAAATGAAAAACAAATTTTGACACTTACACACAGTCCTTCAACGGTACTATTCGAGGGTGACAACATCTCTAACATAATGATGTGTTGATAAAACGTCCTCTGGGTCATCTACATCTACTTCTAAGGAAGTCTGTCCTATCTTTGCTGGGCAGCTAGTATGTTCAGGTTATTCCAGTAGATAGTAGTACCTAAAAGCCAGATTACCTAAAAGATGAGCCAAAGAATTCTGGGACAAAGAAAAGGTTCTTTGTATCTAGTTTCTTAAGACAGATATTGATATTTCTTCATGAGCAATGGTCCTACACACTCTGTGCAGCACTGGGGATATCCATGAATCAGGCAGGAACTGACTGGATTTATGTCAGGTGTGCTCTGCAATAAGTTGACTATAAACAGTTGTTTTTGTCCTGCCTGGTCCCACAGTAATTCCTTCCCCACAAAACACACAGAGCCTTATATTGATTCTAAACTGGTTGGCCTATTAGCTCAGGTTTATTATTAACAAGCTCTTGCAACTAAAATTAACTCATAGTTCTTATTTATGTTTAGCCAACATGGCTTGGTACCTTTTCTCAGAGCAGCATTTTGATCTTGCTTCCTCAGCATCTGGGTGGTGACTGCAGACTGAGCCTTTCCTCTTCCCAGTGTTCTCCTAGTCTGGTCACCCTACCTACACTTCCTGCCTGGCTATGGGCCAATCAGCATTTTATTAAACCAATACAGGGTACAAAAGCATTATCCCACAGCAAGGCATTTTGTGTATGCTAAAGGGGGGTTCAGAAGATTTGCTGGCCACCAAGTCCTGTAATTAGAGTTCAATCTATGGAATTCCTATGATAAAATCAGAGGGCAGAAATTCTCCTCCACATCTGTGCATGCACACACACACACACACACATATTCATGAGCACATACACACGTGGGTGTGCATGCACAAAAATAAATAAATAAAATGTAGCTTAAAAAATTTAAAAGAGATTCCGTTGGAGATAAATGTACTTGATCAAGGGAATTGAGGTATTCCTTGTGTGCCTATGAGGTACTGAATACTTGATACAGATACAGCCATTTATCAGTATATTGCTAGGACAATATATCAAGCCAAAGAATAGTAGATTAAGACCTTGTGTGCAGTTCTGAGGCTACAGCTCAGTTTGGATCCATTGGTGCTACACTATAAAGCAAAACCAGTCATTTTATTAGCTATGCCACAGTTCCAGACTAAATCCTCTTCTAGAAACCACTGCCTTTATTAACCTTTTTATTTCCCTTATCACGACTCTGTCCACACTGTCTTTACCTCTGTTCCAGAAAACTTCCCATGAGAAAAACCTAGATCATGCTGAAGAGATACAATCATTTTGATTTTGCCAGTTCTCTTCAAGCCTTTGTCTTCAAGCTGTTCACCATTCATCAAGGTACTGATGGTCCTTCTGAATTAATCATGGTTTTTCTTCTTAAGAGAAAAAGCTCCAAGGAAACATCAGAGTTAAGTGATATTGTATGCTTTGACAGAAAGAAACCCATCAAAGGTATTGTTAAGAGGGATCTCAAATCATCAAAGCAGAACCATTCTCTTGCAAACTGTGTTCTGTTTCAGC
>NC_022013.1:56269297-56272451 GCF_000317375.1 Microtus ochrogaster
AGAAGTCATTCACTGTAAGAGGATTTTGTCCAATCATTGTCCTGCAGAACGTTTGCACTCTGATGTAGGCAGATATCTTTCATATCTTTGGCCTCCAATACAAATTCACCTGTGGGCTCTCTGCAAAGTTCTTTGTTAGATTTCCACTGCTTATGTCTCTTGACAATGTCTGTCATTGAAAGCCAAACCATTAAATAGACAGAAATTCAAATGTGGTGTGTGTGTGCGTATCCATGTGTGGTTCAAATTGGCAATTATTTTCGTACTGCTTAAACTAAGTACCTTTTTGCTGCTGTTCCAAGGCTGTAAGTTTGACCAAGTTTGCTTCCAGCCTCTTGTAATGTTCTTAGGTTCACTTCTCCTTGTCCCACTCCATGCTTTGGTTTTTCCATCAGCAGTCACTTTGTGACCATGTACTCTTTAAGTGACACCTAAATTTCCTCTTTTCATATTCTTGCTTGCTCCACCATTCAAACTCAAACCTTTCACCAACACATTTCAAGTCTTACTTTTTTTGAATACTTTTCAGAAAAAGGTCCATAAAACAACTATTTCTATACTTTTAACACTATTTTACTCAGTGAGTTGGAAACCTTTTTCTGCTAAAGAGTCATGGGACCTCTGCCACAGCAACTCTGTCATGGCACCACAAAAGAACCAGAGGTAATACATGAATGGACATCACTGTGTGGAAATAAACCTTTTGTGGGAGCCCATAGTGACCCTATTTCTATCTTGACTTAAGTTCAGAGAGTTCAAGTTTGTCAAGGCCAAATAATAGGATGTTTGGCCAAAGATGCCACAGCTAGAAGTCTTGCTTCTCAAGGTCATATAACAGGATTTTTAACTAAGGGCATGGCTATCCGATGTTTTCAGTATTAAGGAGGTAATTACACTTGTTTGTTTCTTGTGTCGTTGGTAAGAAAGTCTTTTGCGCTCCCTTTTGTTTGGGTATATAAGAACAAAAGAAATAATCCCTATTCACTGGAAGCCCTCCCAATTTTATCTTCTGTGATTTCTCTCTCTCTCTTTTTTAATTGCACTCCTTTTTAGGCAGGTTTGAACAAGTCAGCTTGTTCTGACCCTTTAATTATAAAAGTCTTGTGGAGCCACCCCACTCCTTTAATCCTAGCACTTGGGAAGCAGAGATCTGTGAGTTCAATGCCAGCTTGGTCTACAGAGCAAGTGTCAGGACAAGCTCCAGAGTTACACAGAGAAGACAAGTCTTGAAAAACAAAAACAAAACAAAACAAACAAACAACAACAAAAATAAAAGCCACCTGGTGACCAAATTGGCCTATAGGCCACAGTTAACTGCCCTATATTAATCTATACTTGTCTGTTTTTCCCATTTCTGTTATGTATTGAAGAAATGACATGCTTTGGTCTCTAGACTTTCTTCCAGCCTGAGTTTGACTAATTGCATATAACCTTCTGTATTTATATATGGTGCATCTAAAGGCATAATAAAACTTAGTTTTGAACTTGTTGACAAACTAATTCAAATGTGATATATACATCTCTTAGGATATTTATAGTTGTTAATGACCAATCCCAGAACCATTATTTCATTAAAGCTGTGAAAAAAAAATGGTCTTTTATAGAGACATCATTCCTTCGTGCTTACTTCACTAGTTGGATGATTTCTCCAAAGGAAACTTGTCCTTCATCATCTATTTTCTTATCTGAACAGACAATTTGAATACGAACGTATTTGATTAGCTCCTACTCACTGGTTTTCAAAACAATGAGTTATCCTTAATATGATAAGACATTGACTGAAATGGGAATTGCTTTCTTAAGTATGGAAGACTCTTGTATTAAAGAATATTTTAAGGGACTGGAACAGCAGCTCAGTTGTTAAAAGCACTCACTGGCTACTCTTGCACAGGACCCAGGATCAATTCCCAGCACTCACATGGTAGCTCTCAAAGCGTCTGTGCCTCTAGTTCCAGTAAATCTGATGCCTTCTTCTGATATAATCAGGCACCAGGCATGAACAGGGTACATAGACATACATGTGAACAAAGCCATATACATACAATAACAATAAATAAAACCTCAAAATAATTTTGAAGAAGAATATTTTAGTATCTTTTTCCACTGAATTGCCCTGCCATCGAGAGTCCGAAGAAATTTCTGGAAGGTGGACCCTTCCCTCTTCACAGTCTCTCATTTGGTTCACGTTAGCTCTCTTTCAGGCATGAGGGAATGCTCAGTTCAGTTTCTCTTCTCTTGTTATAGACTTGGAATCACCCAGAAGTCCTGGTTCTTTTTAATGTGAACTATTAAGGAGAGATGACAGCTTTGGCTGTAATGGAGATGGTTTCTACGTTTGACCTCTATGTGAAGGGTTTATATATTTTTAATTAAAAAAGCTAGTTTTAGAGTTAAAATAGCCATAAGCTCATTCTTCTCTATGAATCTATAGAAGCTCATTCATTCTCTCAGTTTTACATATTTCGGTGATGTTCTCTTTTGTCTTGATCAAACACCTGAGTAGATAGTTAACAGCCGAATTGACTGCCCAAAGGATAAAAGTGATCAGAACTATCAGTGGTCTCCTGAGATACCCTTTGGTGCTTGTTTGTTTGTATTGTTTTGTTTTGGCTTTGATTTGATTTTTTTCCATTTGGAATTCTCACCAACAATTTCCAAGAATATCTATTTCTACATAAATATCTTAACCGTATTAATACTTTGGAATTTTGTCAGTTAGATTGATAAATGTTATACCATGTAGATTTATCTTCATGTCAACTTGAGTGGGGTGGATCTTTTCATTGTTTAAAAAGTATATGTTTCCTCTGAACTGGTTGATAGTGTCTTTCTTTTTACTGTGAAGTTTTCTTCTCTATTTTCAGAAAGTTTTTATACATTAAGGACAATTACTCTTTGCTGTATAAATTGTAAAGTTTCTTATTATTTATCTTTTGGAATTTATTGTATATAATCTTCTATCTAGCTACTTTTTTATGTTAATGAGGTCAAATACATGAATCTCTTCTCTTAGCGGATTTGAATATTTGTCTTATTGAAAAGTTTTTTCTCATCTTGGATTATAGAAGAATTCACTTATAATATTAAATCATCTAAAGTATTTCTTTTGGGTCTTTTTAAGTGGTTTATTTATTTATTTAATGGTTATTTATTT
>NC_022013.1:56272551-56283171 GCF_000317375.1 Microtus ochrogaster
TTTATTTATATTTAATTTATTTATTTAATGTGAGTTGGTATTTTGCCTACATGTAAGTCTGTGTGAGGGTGCTGGATTTCCCTGGAATTGAACCATGAAAATCAATCATTTTTTTGGTGCCTGACACATGATTGGCCCCCAGGATGAGTTTATGTTCTGGCCTTTCCCATGATCAGATGTTAGGTGCAGACCCTTTCAAAGTTAGGACTGTTCATGAACAGCTGGAAAGCAAATAGAAGCCATGAAGAAGCCTTGGGTCACTCTCAGAATGTTTTAGGCTTTATACTGCTTGTTTTTCATGCCAAGTCCTTCATAATCTCCATATAATGGTCGGATTCCCTGTCTGTCTTAGAAAACAGAGGGAACTGAGAAACGTGAGCAAGTGGTTAGGGCCACCCAGGAAAGAGGGGCCACTTCCTGCAATGATGGTTGTCCTGGACAAGCAGGGTCATGGACTGTAATACTGCTGCAGAAACTGGTAGTTCAGAATAGGTGTCATGGCTCAGGCTGAGTTCTTAGAAATCTCAGACCTCCAACAAGTGGCTAGTGAGTGATACTGAACAAATTCATGAAAGAATAGCATGAGAACTAAATGTCAAATTACCTTGTATTGTGATGAAAGTCCTCTACCTAGATCCCCTTTCTTAAGAGCAAAGAATCTTGTGAAAAATTAGGGATTGGACTATTCTTGGAATAATCATGTATAGCGTATCCACTGAGCTTTAATGTAGCCACTATTTGTTGTGTGTGCATATGCATGCGGAGGTGAGAGGTCAACATTAGTGTCTTCTTAATTACTCTCCAATTTATTTTCTGTGACGGTTTTCACAGAGGCTAGAAACTCACGCGCTTGGGTAGGCTGGTTGACCAGCAAGCCCCAGGAATGAGCCTGTCTCCACCTCCCTAGTGGAAAGTTGCCAGGACCTAGCTATTTAATGTGGGTGCTGAAGTTCAACACTCAGTTCCTCACATATGTGTTCAATCTGATTTCTATTTATGGCTGAAAATATATTGTCCTAGCTGATACTGATTCTGTCTAGCATCTAGGTTTATACATGTGCCTAGGTCCTGCAGTGAGGGATGCAGGAGCTCCAGAGATGGTGGAAGCTTGGCTGAGATGCCCTGAGGCTACTTCTTGGCATAGCTGATAGCTGCAGCAAGGGTTGGGTCAAAACCGTAAATGGAGAGCATGTGAATCAAAGACCCATGAGAAACGCAACAAAGTGTTTTATAACTTGCAGCAATTCTACAAGGTAGATAATATTAGCTTCACTTCATTGATGGAGGAACTAAGGCCTAAAAAAATCATTAAGATTCATGGAGCTCAAAATGGTAGCTCCAGAATTTAAAAAGAGGGTTGGATTAGCTTTAAGGCATGTGGTAGATTTCCCTGATATATATGGTATAGACCATACCTCTTTCATTTGACCCTATAGATATGTTTTCCAGTATTCTCTGCTTCAAGAAAATGGCTTCTACAGATTTTGTCAACATGCTTTCTCCTCGACTGCCTGTCCATTCAATAGTTCACCAGGTGATCAGAGAGGAGGAAGAAGGCATGACCTGGTTAGCTGTTTCTTTGGTTTTATTCCTGCAGGGTTCCCTGGACTGTTTCTCCAGGTAGAAGATTGCACTGTGATTCTTTTGGTATTTTATTTTATTAGTTCCCTAAGAATTTTCATATAACGTCTTTTGATCATATTTACCCAACAACTTCCAGACCCACCCGCATTTCCTACCCACCTGATTTTGTGCCCTCTTTTTTTTCATTTCACCTCACCAAATACCATTTGCTTTGCCTATTTAATCTCCCCCCCAATTAAAAATATTTTTTCTTACACAATATACCTGATTACAGTTTCCCCTCCCTCTACTCCTCCCAGTTCCTCCTCTCACATCAGGATGCACTCCCTTTCTGTCTCTCATTAGAAAAGTATAGGCTTCTAAGATATAACAACAAAACATAACAAATTAAAATATACTAAGATAAATGAAAAACCGTAATAACAGAGTTGGACAAGGCAAACTGACACAAGGAAAACAGCCTCAGAGAAGTCACAACAATCAGAGACCCGCTCATTCACATACTCAGGAATCACATACAAATACTAAACCAAAACTTTCCTATATACACAGAGGACCTAGTGCAGATCCATGTTGGCCCCGTGCTTGCGGCTTTAGTCTGAGTCCATATGAGCTTTGCTCAGTTTATTTAGTGGGCCTTGTTTTCCTGTTGTCCTCCATCCCTTCTGGCTCTTACACTCTTTCTGCTTCCTCTCCTGATGTTTTCCCTGTGCTCTGAGGGGAAGCATTTGGTGGAAATGTCCCATTGAGAGCTGTGTGTTCCAAGGTCTCTGTGTAACGTCTGGCTATATGTCTCTGTGTAACGTCTGGCTATATGTCTCTGTGTTTTTTCTCATTTGCTGTAGGAGGAAGCATTTCTGATAATGGAAGAATAAGGCACTCATCAGGGAGTGTAGCAGAATATCATTAGAAGTAATTTTATTCTTAGTTTTTTTTTAATTTAGACCAGGAATACTTGATTTTACTCTAGGTTTCTGATTCTTGGCCACCCCGCATCAGGTATGGGATATGGGCTCCATCCTGTGGATCGGGCTTATGTAAAATTAGACATTGGTTAGTTGCTCCACCGAGTCTTGTGCCACAATTGCCCTACCATATTTTTCAGGCAGGTTTTATGGCTGGATGTGTGTGTCCCTTTCCAGGATGGTCCATTTCATTCTCTTCTCTCATTCTATTTGAGAGAGCTCTTTATTTTTACTGCATTTTTATTCACTCATTTTGTAATGTAGGTGTGCACATGCATGGGTATATATGTATGTGTGGAAACCATGCATGTGCTGTGGCACAATTGTAGAGGTCAGAGGTCAGCTCAGATGCCATCTTTAATCATGTGGACCCTGGAGACTGAACTTGGGTCATCAGGCTTGGCTGTAGGGGCCTTTACTTGGTAAGGCTTCTTGGTGGGCCAAATTTTATCTTTACTCTATTTTACTTTATTTTATCTTTACTTTACTTTACTTGTTAAGGCTTTACTTGTTAAGGCTCCTTGGTGGTCCAAATTTTATCTCGGTTCTCATGCTCACCTACCCTAACCCTTCATTCCTAGGGAAAAAAGCAATGTCATTAGTTGATTGTGATTTCATACACTGCCCATAGCTTTTCGTGTAGTGGCATCATGGAATCTCTTTATATCCTGCTGGCTTTAGTGCGCTGCAGCTCACTTAGGACATGGCTGGATATCAGTGTTCCCCAGATGTGGATGGAGACAGAGCAAAGATTGAAGATAAAGACGTAGCTCACCGACACTGTGTTTCCTTAACATGCACAAGACCCTTGGCTCAGTACTCAATGCTGTTAAAATGAAAAGAGAAAGCATAAGTCGAGCATGGGTTTGTCTGCTTAAGGTTCTCAGGGAAATTTCCAGGTACTCCTGAGCCTGGTCCAGTCTCTCTTTGTGCTGGGAATAATACAGCATATCAATATATTGTAGTTCAGGGTGTCCTTGTATCTATATTCCATATAGATAAATGCCTTTCTACATATACAAATTCTCTTGGGTATATTAGTATAATAGCTTAACCTTTCACTATACTTTGCTTTGATGTCTAAGCCTATTTCTGCCTTCTTTAGGTGGGATGACATTTATTCTATGAGGTGCTCGTCCATACAGCTAATCTCTTTAGTCCTGGATGGATTTTCTCATCTTACACACAGACAATCAGAATATTTTCAAGTCCTTGGGAGACAGAGAAAGCAGAGTCACTATCCTGTCACTCCATCAGATGGTAATCACGTTGCATGGAATCATAGATTCTCTCCTTGGAGCCAGGTAGTTTCTCCGGGATAGTCAGCTAGTCTGGCAGGAGGGGAGGAGCGGGTGCCTGAAACTCCTCCCTGAACACTTAAGCACCACATTTATGCCTAGCAATGCCTCTGTGTTCTCAAGAATTCACTGCATTCATGTTGAGTCAAAAAAGACCAGCTCTGGGTTTGAATAAATATGTTTTTATTCAAGGTTTAAAGCATTCCTTTATGGATCCCCTGCGGTGCCTTTGATTGTCTCTCTTACCCAGGAGCATGAATGATTGTTTATTAAACATAATAATAATAATAAAGTGGAGGCAGGGTCTCTTGGCTGGCATTAGTTCAGATTCCAATTTAGTCTTTCCCCAGCCTCACTTCATTACGACTCTATTCGGTGGCGTATTTCATAACCAGCGTGTGTCAGGGCGAATGAAGTCAAGCTTCAGAATAACATGTCAGTAAGATGATTGTTCATGGAACACACAGTACCTCTAGTCTATAATTAAAAATGGGGGAAAATTGGCTCAAAAAATAACGATAAGAAATTTGTTCCACTGCATACAGCACAGAGCTTTGAAGCAGCAAAGGGCCGCCTTCCACCCTGTGAAAGGGCTGACCCCTTTGAATGGCAGGATAGGGAGTACTGGGCCTGAACTGCCCACTGAGTGAGAAGGACACTTCGGGGGCCACATAAGAGCTCAGAGGAGAGTGAGCCTTGACTCTCTCAGAGCGGATGTGCTTAGAACAATGATAGGCTCTGTCTGGTATTTGCTATGTAAAATAAACTCATGTGGTGAAGGGGGAGAGATAATAACAATCTCTTGCAACTATTGTGCATATTAGAAAACGTGAACTTAGGTACAGGGTTGGCAGAGTGCTCTGTGCATGGTAGGGGCTCCGTGCTCAGTCATTTTTTTTTATTCAGATTCCACTATAATTGCCACTAGCAGTTGTTAGAAATTTGATTACCTCGATAAGCTTGGTCAGGATTGACTGAAGAGATAGAGATGGAGGTGTTCATCTTTATATATCTTGATAAGAAAAGATGAAGGAATGGAAGAAAATGTCACAGAAATCTTTTAGGTTAACGGGAAATGGGAGCCATCTCAAAGTTTGGGGAATGGAGACAACTCTCCAAGGACCTTTTCAAATGATACAAGTCGGTAGCCAAATTTCTATATAAAGTCAAAGGGTTTAGACAGACCCAGGAGTCAGGCATGTGCGCGGATGAGAAGCTGAATTAGAGTGGTGAATGCAGCAATAAGATTAATGGAAATCATAAATCTCCAAAGCCTGCTACCCAAGCTGTGTCCCCTGGGATGTACAAAGACACACTTCCCTTCCCTTCTTCAGAACAGCCTAAGGCACATCCACCTCCTGTGTGAGTTCTTTTGCTTTGTCAGCAGATCTCCATGGCCTCTGAGTTCTATCAGTAGAGTCCTATAGATGGAAGCAGTAGTCGTTTTGTGAGACATTGGAGGCAGAGCATGTGAAGGCTGCTGGTCTCTCAGAGACAAGAAAAGCATCCTCCCAACCTTGTAACGTGTACACTTGCTGCTCCTCAGTCACAGTCAAGTGGCTTAACTGGTCACTAAGTTTGGTCAAGTGTATTTCTAAGTGAAGTGGGTCCCTCCCATCCCATCAATCCTATGTATATGATGGTGATATTTTGAAATCAGGTCATCTAGAGTATAACTGATATTGTTGAATATTCATAGGTTTGGGCTCCAGTTAGCCTAGAGCAACAAAGAGTCAGGAAGAGGAATGTGAATTATCTGCATTGCTATGGCCAACTGTGGATCCTAAGAATCCAGGCTAAAATCTCCTACTGTAGTAAGTCTGCAAGTTACTGAGCAGAGATTCTTCAATGGTGAGACTTTTTATGTCTCATCATGTTGTAGATGGGATTTCTCAGTGGCTTAAGTACATATAGGCTTCCCAGGACATATTCTGGTGACAGAGCTTATCTTCAGTCTCTCCTGCTCCTGAAATTAATTCCCGACCTGAATCATTTATTCACTAAGCTAGACTTGGACAGAATCTTGCCATTGGTTTGTTAGTATCCTCTGTACCTGGGATAAAAATTTATTTGTATCTCCAAGGAAAAGTCTTACAACAGTTAGTAAGCTAAGATGTATCCAATTCATGGTCAGTTTGGTCCTTTGTGAAAGATGATCAACACTCACCCCAAGATGATTCAGGATCTGAAAAGCTCTGATGGCCTCATTTATATCAGGACAAGTGACTCTCTAAGTACCTTTCTCTCTATGATTCCCTCTGCTGGCTCACTGTGGCCATATTAGGGTCCTCCAGAGAGACAGAACCAATAAAGCACAAATACAAGTATAAAGTGATTTATTATATTGGTTTATACGATCAGATTGTGTAGTTCACCAGTGGTACTCAGGATGCTAGAGAACTAAAGAACATCGCACATGCTCAGTTCAAGACTGCGGATGTCTCAGGACAAGAGGAACCCATGATGAGGCACAGCCTATGACCTGAAGTTCTAGAAGCTCCCTCAAGAGTCACTGCTGTATGTCTATGTTGAGCAGCTGGAGATGAACTTGGCCTTTGAGGTCCACACATGGTAATAGCCGCCACAGACAATAGTTTCCTGGAACAATGGAACTGGCACATAGCAGCCGGCTTTTTCTTTTTCTATATTTATTCAATATAGCCCTCCGAAGGCCCCACTCCCGGACAATTTAGATGGCACCATCTGCATTCAAGTTAGGCGTTTCTGCACCACTCCCCCATCACACATATTAATCCTCTCTGGAAATGCCTTTATAGTACTTCACAAGACATCTCTTGACCTGGTGGAGTTGTCAAGGTTAGCACGACAGTGACTGTAGGCCTGTTGTGACATTTCTTGCTTCTGTGCATCTTCCCATTGTTCTTATGTTCTTATCCTTCATTGCTCTGTCTTTTCTCCTCATTTTTATCCCTGCTTTTTTTTAATCTTTCTATTTTTATCTTGGCGCACTCTACACTTAAACCTCTATGGAAGCCTTACTGTGGTTTATCATTCAATTGTCCTGAATAGTCTAGTATTGAAACACCTTCTAAAGGCAGGAATTTTGATATTTATCTAAGTATTTTGTTCAGGGGACAACGTTTTCTTTTCTTTTTTATTATTTTTACTGAGCTATATATTTTCCTCCATCCCCCTTCCTTCATCTCCACTCCCCTTCTATCATCTCCCATGCTCCCAATTTCCTCAGGAAATCTTGTTTTGTTTTTTTTTTTCTACTTCTCATGTAGATTAGATCCATGTATGTCTCTTTTGGGGTCCTCTTTGTTTTCTAGATTCTCTGGGGTTGTGAATTGTAGGCTGGTTTTTCATTGCTTTATGTCTAAAAGCCACTTATGAGTGAGTACATATTATATTTGTCTTCCTGGGTCTGGGTTACCTCACTCAATATGATGTTTTCTAGACTCATCCATTTGTCTGCAAATTTCAAGATATTATTATACTTTTCTGCTGTGTAGTACTCCATTGTGTAAATACACCACATTTTCTTTATCCATTCTTTGGTTGAGGGGCATTTAGGTTGTTTCCAGATTATGGCTATTATAAGTAATTCTGCTATGAATACAGTTGCGCACATGTCCTTGTGATATGACTGAACATTCCTTGGGTATATACCCACCTAACAGTAGTATTGCTGGATCTTGAGGTAGGCTGTTTCCTAATTTTCTGAGAAATTGCCATACTGATTTTCAAAGCTACTGTACCAGTTTACTCTCCCACCAACAATGGAGGAGTGTTCTCTTTAACCCACATCCTCTCCAGCGTAAGTTGTCGTCAGTGTTTTTGATCTTGGCCATACTTACAGGTGTAAGATGGATTCTCAGAGTTGTTTTGATTTATATTTATCTGATGGCTAAGGATGTTGAGCATTTCCTTAAGTGTCTTTCAGCCATTTTACATTCATCTGTTGAGAGTTCTCTGCTTAGGTGTGTACCCTATTTTTTATTGGATTATTTTTTCTCTCGATGACCAATTTCTTGAGTTCTTTGTATATTTGGAGATCAGCCCTCTGTCCAATGTGGGATTGGTAAAGATATTTCCCCATTCTGTAGGTTGATGTTTAGGGAACAAAGTTTTCAGAACTTTTTATAAATAATCTAATCAATTGTAGTTTGAAAATCGTTCTCAGTATCCAAAGGAAAAGACACAAAATACTCATTCTCTATGACATCAGAAATTAACCTGCCTGCCTGCCTGCTGGAACAAGTAAAATAAAGTTGTAAATGACTTCTATAGAATTTTCTATTATTTTCTCCTTTTGTAAAATGCATAAAACATTGGTTCAAAAACTTTAAAAAAAAATGAAGAAACCTGAGTGGGTACAAATTCCTTATTGTATGAAAAATAATTTTTCTGCTTCCCAATTATTTTCATTTTCCTGGTCTCCCACATTGGAAACCAAGGAAAAATATCATTATTTTAAACTTTTCTGGTAATTTACATAATGACAATAAGTATAAAATGGAAAGTAGTTTTTATTAAATGGCCCTTGCCTAATGTTCATGGAAAGCCTAGAAGAGAGTAAAGATAAAGGGTTCCACATCTATTTTCAGCCTAGTGGAGTGCTCTGTAGTATGCTATCTAACGGAGTGCTCAAAATCTTCTAAAATCTCCCAGGAAACAGATGCATGCACACAGACACATGTGTAGTTTTCTTATAGGCTTTAAAAAGTTGCTATCAGAGTCTGTTCTTAGAGTGGATTTGTGAATTTGGGATTGCAGGGAACTCTGCTCACTGGAGACTTGTCTTACACATTAAGTGTTCCTATCTATGAAGGGGGAGTTTTCTCTCTCCATAGGGATGGAAAATCAGAAAAACTGGACTCCACCCCTAGACTGGGCCTAAGAGCCACAAGTAGCTGTCCCTGGTACTAAAAAAAGCCATTGTCAATTACCTCAAATACCTGAACTAGGATGTGGCTGTCCTTACCTTCAGGGCTCCTCCTAGTTATCATCCACTAAAAGTCATTTCCTTTAACTTTAGTTTGACAGATAGACAGAAAAGACTGTGTTGAAATTGCATGTTAGGAGGAAGGCCACAATCCGAACTCACTAGTTACTGTGTAGGTGGCCCTACATAGAAAATTATACACACCACTTTCAAGATCATAGCTCTCTTGGCAGCCTTTGGGGAAGGAGATTGTAAATGACTCTAGCCTTGTTTTCAGGAAGGCAATCAGTCATTCTTGCTATGGGGCAGTCAACAAGAGAAACGGAAGAAAAACAGAGGCAATATGATGGTGCCCGTAAAGAAAAACGTTAAGTGGTAATTGATGAGATGAAGTGAGGCAAGGAAGCTAGCAATTAGTGTAGTTCCTCAGCCTCCTCCTGTAGGCATATGTCAACACATGGGGGGCCTTCTTGCTGGGGCAGTCCCAGCAGTGCAGAGTGTCCTTCCCTACTGGCTGGGCTGTGAGCCTGGTCGTTAGATTCCTTAGCAGAGTGCCTCTGTGGTTCCCTGGAACACAGATTGGCCCCTCTAGATGAACTTTTGTTTTCCCTGGAATAAGAATGATGGTGGTAGAGTAGTTAACATGTGGGGGCTCTGTGCACTTCCTTTGGCCCTCAAAGGGGAAGAGCTCATATTCTTAGAGATGATAAAGATAGAAATAGGGGGTTGTCAGATAGATATGAAAACAAGAAAAGGGAAATTGAGGAGGAAAGTAAAGACATGAGCAATACAGAGACAACAAAAAACAGAAGGGGAGAGATGAAAAGAAAAGGAAGATTATAAATGAATGAAGAAAGAAAGACAAGAAAGAACCAGAGAAATCTCAGAGTAGAGAAACGACTGGGCACTTATTTCAGGTGGCCTCTTTTGATAGTGACAGCCACAGCTATGTCCTCCCCCATTAGAATATGACACTAGAAAGACAAATGGCACACATTCCTTCCCTCATACTGTTCTGAGTCTGGGTGCAATTCCAGGAGAGGGGAGAAGTCACCATGAATCATAGACTCATGACTCATAGACTGGGGACACAATCGGATGCTTAAGTGGTACCAGCAAAAGCCTCTGTCCTCATTAGGACAGTCCTGGAGGCTGTTAGTACTGTCAGTGATATTTGGGCATGTCAGAATAGCTAGGTGGGGTCAAGGTAAAGGATATTTTCCAGTTAAGATGAGCCATGGTTAAAACTTGGGGAAAGATTAAAAGCTCAAGTTAATTGACAATGACATCTAAGGGACTTTGGTTGGCGAGCTAGGAATACAAGGGTTCTAGGCATTGTAACTGAATGAGGAACTCATTAGTTGGTGGAGATTATAAATGTCAAAAGGAATATACATTTAAGTGTTTATACTCTGGCACTTACAGCCGCCTCTCATAGCTTCCCTGCTGTGATTTAAATGAGAAATACCTTCATGGGCTCCTGCATTTGAACATTTGCTCACCAGTTGGTAGTGCAGTATGAGGAGATAGAACACCTAGGATGTAGAGCCTTGCTGGACAAAGTATGTGGGTGGGAACGTGCCTTGAAAGTTTAGTTTCACCCCATGTCCAGTTCTCATATTTTCTGATTCTTTTTTAATTTTTTTTATTGAGAAAAGGAAAAAAAAAGTTTCTGCCTCCTCCCAGCCTCCCACTTCCCTCCCCCTCCTCCCACCCTCCTCTCCCTCCCTCTCCGTCCAAAGAGCAGTCAGGGTTCCCTGCCATGTGGTATTTCCTAGGTCCTCCCCCCTCCGTCCATATCTAGGAAGGTGAACATCCAAACTGGCTAGGCTCCCACAAAGCCAGAACATGAAGTAGGATCAAA
>NC_022013.1:56285600-56292677 GCF_000317375.1 Microtus ochrogaster
AATCCCCTTGATCCCCTTATGTTGTCTTATTGCTATTGCTAGAACTTCAAGCACTATATTGAAGAGGTATCTTTTCTGATTCTTATGCTCCACTTCCAAGGGTCATCCTCTGATAACCAGAGAGGGGAAGGAAGTTCATGAATCATCTCTGGGATTGTTCCCTGTGCCAGTGAGTGTGTCAATGGAGCACAGAATCATCATGGAGATTCTGAAACTGAGAGGATGGAAGGACGGGAGGAATTAAAATCAAAGGCTCCAGGACACTCCAGTCAGAACACTAGGTATGAGGGAACTGGAGGCACACCCTTAGTTCTTTTAGAGGTGGAGGTATATCCACGGTTGCATCAAATTAATCATCTCTTTAATTTAGAACTCCTAATCCATCTTCTCTGTATCACAAGTGCCATCTCAGCTACTTTCTGGGCTCTGCATTACCCCAGCTGCCTCTTTACATGGTGCAGATCCAGTAAGAAATGAAATTACCTTAGCAGAGCATTAGGCATCTGTTTCCATGGAAACACAGAAGGATGGAAGTAGAGCACTGGAAGGGCTAAAAGGTGCCACAGCCTTGGAAGGACCTTGTGAGTATGCCTTGGTTTATTCAGTTTGCTATCCAACTCACAGTATAAATTAAACCCTTCCTCACTCACTAATGCTTCTAACTGGGAGTCATTATGAAGAGTGCCAGCAGCCTGGGGCCCAGTCACAACCAACAGTGATAAAAGTTGTCTTCCCCAGGGAGACTGTGAATGAGCCAACATTATTTTATTTTATTTTTTTTTGTTGTTTTAAGTAACACTGAGAGCTGTGCACAGTGAATCCAGGAACTGTTCTTGGGAAGAACAGATGTGTGTGGGAGGGTTCTGTGGGAGAAACCTGTGCTTGGTTTCAGAGATGTGTCTGTTTTTCTACCTCAACCATTCAGCAGCTGAGTGCCCTCAAAGGTGACACTTACTCTCTGGGTTTCAGGCTTTTTATGTGTAAAGTGGCTCAGTTGCAGCCAAATACTACAGGCCACTTGGTATTGCCAATTATTTGTAATTCTTTTGATAACTTGCTTGGCCACAACTCTCTGAGCTTTTGAACAAGTTTATTTTCAGAAATGCCTTGAATGGATCCCCATAATTCAATAGCAGTTATGATTTTTTCTCACATGAGTGGCAGAGACCCAACTTGAATTACCTTTCGTATTAAGAAATCCCAGGAAAACGTTTCTGGAGGGCCTAGAATGACCCACAAAAATGCCATCTTGTAATCAAATTTCTCCCTTTGGTTAGATGTTGTTCCTTCAAGCAATTGAATCTTGGAGAGCATAAAACAATTTGAGGCTACTTCATAGCAACTCAGCAGCCAACATCACGTGTGAAAACGGGCAGGTCATGACTACTCAGGCTCAGACACTACTGGCGTTTATTGAGAGACCCTAGGGCAGCTGTGTTTTGTGCGAGAGTGGTAGGAAAGAGTTGCATGTGGTTTCTGGGTCCATCTTCTCTTTGTTGCTCATTTCTTTATTGTTCCTCGCTGCAAATTCATTTCCTTCAGATGGTGAGAGAAGCAGACACTTTTAATTATCAAGCCCTCCCCTTCCCGACCATTCCTTATGTGACACGCATTGTTAGCTCCAGTTTGAAAATGTTAGAAAGACATGTTAAAGATAAATGGATCATTACTGGGCTTCTTAATTATGGTCAGAGTTAGTCTCATCTGGAACAGCCATGGACACAGGAGCCCCATCTTTGGATTTATGGGCAATTTTTAAAATGAATGCTGTTTTGACTAAGCAGCAATCCCAAGTGGTATCAATGCTAGGCATACACCAGCTAGGTTTTTCTTCTTTAGACCCCTGCACTGGATGCAGATGGAATTCCATTATCAAATAGAAATTTCTAGAGGGAGAACTCACAAAATCGTTTAAGGCATGCCCAAGGCTCTGCACATTGCACATGAACTTGGCTCTCTCCCTTGTCTTTTTTTCACTCTCAGATTGTCAAATTTTTCTTCTTTCTGATTTGAATTTTTTTCTATGAAACCTTCAGTTTTTTATGTCTGTCACCCTGTGCTCCAAGGAGAATATGCCTGACTCATGGAAAGAGGGGTGGTACTATATATCATGTGATTTCATTATAGATACAGATACTCAGATCAAAGGTGGGTACTAAACTGGAGTATATCAAAATAACATATTTCTATAGTGATATTAAATTTGTGTTTTAAAAACAAAGTTTTCCTGAAGATCAGAGCAAAGCTACCCACACTAGTCATCCTTACAGGCCAGGCAGTGGTGCCACACACCTTTAATTACAGCAACCACAGGAGCTAGCCACAGAGGCCCAGGAGTGGTGGAACAGACACCTTTAATCCAAGGACTCAAGGCCACCCTGGGCTAGCCGGAGTGAATTGGTCTAAAAGAGAAACAGTGCTCACACTTGATCCCAGTGCCTGGGATGACACGCCTTTAATCCCAGGACTAGAGAGTTTACTTCAGTCTCAGTCTGAGATTCATGGAGACAGGATCTCACTCTTTTCAGTCTGAAGATTTCGTAGAGGTGAGAGCTCTCTAATGGTTGGCTGCTTTGCTTCTCTGATCTTTCAGCTTGAACCTCAATATCTGTCTCTATGATTTTATTATTTGTGCTACATCTTTCTCCCAGTTATCTCACTTCATAATAGGGCAATACACATTATGTTAACTAACTTTTTGAGGCCCCACAGAAAATAACTGATGTTAACTAAGATCCGATAAGGGAGCAGCCAGAGTTCACAGACACACAAGAACACAGGCGTTTTCTGTCCTTTTTGGCAAGGACACATAGTAAGAACAGCATTTTATATGTGATTCAGAAAACACAAATGCACAACTGAAAAAAAAATTCTATGAAGTAAAAATATATTTGTATGTGTAATACAATACAGTCTTGCCTGATATTTTTTGTTTCATTTTATCCCTCTCTTCCCCAGGTACTGGTTGTCAGTTGCTAATATTTTCATAATCTCCAATGTGGGTTGTTACACCACAATGTTTGTAAGTTTCTTTGTTCAGAGAATATCCTGTGGACTTCTGGTCCTTGTTCTCAATTTACATATGAAAATAACTCAAGAAAAAGAAAACGCTTGGTTGTGCTTGAATCTGAACTTCCCCTTGCTCTAATCAAAAATGATGGGATTTTATTCAATACTTCTGGTGCCTGTGTGCATGCATGTGACAATTCAGGTAGCATCAATTATATACATCTAGCATTAGGAATAGAGACATAAAGCTAAGAAATCCAGATAGTCATAGAGAATGTGGCTCCAAGTCCAGGTAAATCTGGGTACAGAGTCAAACCATAGTGACTCAGTTAAGTACACATGACAGTGACATTGTGGATCTGAAAAGGTGGTCATGAAATAGGTTAAAAGATATTCATTTGGCTTTCCAGAATTTACCAGAGATTGAGCCCCATTTTCTGGACTTGACATCTGAGATTTCCCTGCTGGAGTGGGTGAAAAATCAATTATATACTGAGTTCTGGATTCTCTCAATTGCTTCAGTGATGGAGGAAGGTCATTGGTTAATTAATAAAGAAACTGCTTGGCCCTGATAAGTTAGAACATAGGTGGGTGGAGTAAACAGAACAGTATGCTTGCAGGAAGAGGAAGTGAGCTCAGATGCCATGCTCCCCTCTCCCCGGCAGACACGATGCAGCAAGCCGCCAGGTCAGACATGCTGAATCTTTCCCGGTAAGACTGGTGCTACATAGATTACTGAATATGAGTTAGGCAAGATTGTGAAAATTAGCTATTAAGAGGCTAGAACTAATGGGCCAAGCAGTGTTTAAAAGAATACAATGTGTGTGCGTTGTTATTTCGGGGCATAAGCTAGCCAGGGAGCCGGGAGCTGGGTGGCAGGGCGCAGCCTGCAGCTCCTTCAACACTTCAGGGAAATGTTGAATTATATCAAGATCAAAAGCCATTAAAATATTTCAAATTGAAAAAAATTGGTTCTGTACTAGCATAACTTTTAGTTTCGTTTTCCCCCTAAATTAGGGAAAGGGGGTTCAAATCTAGAGCAGAGTGAGAGTGAAAAAGCAGAGATCTATTGACTTTCTCTTAAGGTATTCTGGGTTACTTTGCCCACAGCTATATATGTGTCCAGTAGTGGTGACTAAGGTAGGTTACCATAGCATAAAGATTCTTTGGAGTTCATTTGTTTTTTAACCAAATGAATACCTTTAATAGTGACTGCAAAGGCAGAGACAAGAGATAAAGTTGGAATAGCTCTGGTTTGAAGAGAGAGAGAGAGTGGAGAGTGGATCTGAGGGATGCTATTAACAGAAAGAGGAGTCAAACCATGGCAAAATCATATGGAATATAAAATGCATATTGAGAAGTTAAAGAAAAAGTGGAAAGTCTTCACACTATGGTACTCCATTTGTGTTACAACCTGAACAGCAAAACCACCTAAAACTCTTGGTTTAGGAGGGGTGTCATTCATACACATAGGGCTTGAGCTGAAGAATTATGCAGTACGAAGCCATTCTGAAAATGTCAGAGATAACTCGAATCTAAGAGAGGAAAAGATAAGAAATACCATGGAGGTATTTCTAAGAGAATTTTCTCTTCTTTCATATCAATCCTAATACAAATCCCCCGGTTAAGTATGATCAACATCTCTACAGTCAAAGGCTTCGAGCTCCAAGCTTCAAGTAAAGAAAAGAGCTCTTCCCCTAAATGTGTCTATGCCAGTTGCAGAAAAGCCAAACTCATTATCAGAAGGGTAAGAAGTGTAGCATTTGCTGTCTTCTCTTTCTCAGGCTACCTTGCCATCTTAATAGAGCGAGTGTGTAATATTTAATATTTTACTTATGATCTCAATGTCCTTTAAGTTGTAGTTGCGTATCTGTAATAATTTGTCATATCATTTTAAAATAATTCACAAAATAGAAAATTACTTTATCCATATGTTCCTTGTTTACAAGTGCAACTGACATTACAAATTATTTTGTTACCACTTTATATTAATTCTGATATCCTAGCTCCTCATGTGATCATTGACATTGTCCTTATGAAACCTATATATTCTAGTCCATATGAGCATATGAAAATAATAAGATCACAATTGTGAAGTTACTCTTGTTCATGATCTCAGAGATCATCTGAGAAATAAAATTCACTTTTCAAACCCAGTCTCCCAAAACTTAAGCAGAATAGTAAGTATCTAGCATGTGGCTCCCCTGTATTTACAGTTTTCCTGGCTCCAGATTATATTGGCTTCTGTCTTTCTGTTTCTAACCTATGGCTCCCTTCATTCTAGGATATTTACTTTGTGACCCTTGGTTGCTTCTATGCAGAGATGTACCTGATGGAGGAAGGTCATTGGTTAATTATAATAAAGAAACTGCTTGGCACTCATAGGTTAAAACATAGGTGGGAGGAGTAAACAGAACAGAATGCTGGGAGGAAGAGGAAGTGAGCTCAGAGGCCATGCTCCCCTCTCCCGGGCAGACGCCATGAAACAAGCTGCCAGGTCAGACATGCTGAATCTTTCCCAGTAAGACTGATGCTACACAGATTATTAGAAATGGGCTAGTCCAGGTGCAAGAGTTAGCTGAGAAGAGGCTAAATATAATGGGCCAAGCAGTGTTTAAAAGAATACAATTTGTGTGTTGTTATTTTGGGTAAAGCTAGCTGGTGGTGGGAGCTGGGTGGCAGAACGCAACCCGCAGCTCCTACTACATGTACCAATTTTAATTTGAATTAATTCTCTACCATCATTTGCATTAAGTCGGAGAAATCAATCAACCTTTGAACTAGGAGGAGTGTAATCAACAAGCTGGAGACACATGGTCACTTTTCTCAATATCATTAAGGGATTTCAGCAATAAGCATTTATGATATTTCCTAATTTTTAAATTAATCCTCTTCTGTCCAGATCTCAATTGTGAATCTACAAAGGCCAGTTAGCTGAGTGCTGAAGATATCTATTTTGTAGAACTTGTATCTATTCTTTCCTTCTACACAGCTCATGGCCATATGAGCATCACATTAGTCAAACAAACATTATCCAGGAGACTCTGGGATAGAGTACAACTTATTTTTTTTATTTACAATATATCCCTCACACACATGAAAACATTACTTTTCATATGAACTAGACTATTGTATATATATATATATATATTATATATATATTATATATATATATATATTTTAATAAAAGTTGAAAGAGTTAGTAATAAGCTTGAGTTATTGGTAGAACATTCTGTAATTAATATTAAGCCACTGAGAAGTTGTGGGATAGGGAAGAACAGAGAAACCTATGCATAGATGGTGCCCACCATATGACATGGATCTACCTAAGATCTTAAAAAAAGTTTTAAAAGTTTCTAAGTGCTAAGAAATAGAGCCACACTGGGCTTACTAGTCTCTCAGGCATGCCACAGTACAGAGATGCATCTCAGGACAACTCCTGGCAAGATGGACTTGGCCACTAACCACCATGAGTTAAGCTAGATAGAGGATTCCTGCAGCCTCTTATGTAGGTTATGGTAAGGAGACTTCTCCTAGCTGCAGCTTGCAGACATGAGGATACAACTGTGCTTTACATGATTCTTTAGGGATTTTTCTCACACAGTCAAAAGAACTAAAAGAAATAATCTAAATCTAAAAGAAATAATCTAAAAATATTTTACATTGGTATGAAAATTAGTGTGTTGGCATAAATTTAAGGTTAATTTTGTTACAACTATGTATATGTCTACTCTTATTTAAGGTATTGTGTTTACACAACTCAATTAAAAATGTAAGGTATAATTAAAAAAAGACAAAATTACAAAAATGCAGCTAGTCATCTATGATAGTTACACTTACAATTATGTTAGTTAAGTTTTCAGGATATACAAATATATGCATCAGATAGATATGTATCCTTCAAAGATTTCTTTTTTTATTTTTTTTATTGAGAAAATAAAATTTCTGCCTCCTCCCAGCCTCCCACTCCTCCCACCCTCCCCCCACTTCTCTCCCCCTTTCTCTCGAGTCTGAAGAGCAGTCAGGGTTCCCTGCCCTGTGGAAAGTCCAAAGTCCTCCCCCCTCCAT
>NC_022013.1:56298372-56309912 GCF_000317375.1 Microtus ochrogaster
CTGGTCCTAGCATACAGCAGGGCAGGGTTGGGGAGGGGTGCTGGGGGGCTGGGTCATGCAAAAGAAAGACAGCCCTGCAGAAGGAGCTGGGGGAGGGGGGTTTGTGCTCTCTTCCGGGACAATCCTCCCCTGGATAGCACACACTCACCCGTCCAGATGGGATTCCTCAACAACTAAACAGGGCCCTCCTTCAAAGATTTCAAAGACCTACAGAATACGGTATTTAAAATGTTTCAGTAACTCAGATTTTTCATGACAGTGAGACACATATGCTCCTGGCAGCATCAGTGTACTCCAGAAAAGATGATGGGCATCAAAGAAACTCTGCAGGGAGTTTTCTTGTTTTAGTAAAAGCTAGACATGTGGGCAAAGGAAAATGCCCTTTCCTCAGATACTGAGAGCTACTGTCCAAACTGGACCAGCGGGATACAAGAAAGGCAACTGCCCACATATGCGAAGACAAGATAGGTCAGTCCTTGAAAATTCCCTGCTTCACAAGAAAGTCTGTGAAATATGTTAGGCCCATAGGCCAAAACTGGATGCCCCATTCTTACAGAGGAATCATAGGTGATTGTCTAGGAAACCAGCTGTTTCTGTCATTTCTTACATATTTTGGAAGTTACTTTTTTTACTTCTGTATACTCAGGTAATATTATTTCCTATTCAGGTTGTTGATGGAACTGAAGACTAGATATTTATAATTATTGTTCTTAGTTGTGATAACAGCTAAATTAGATATAAAATTTTAAACTCACCAAGATGGGATAATCAATTTTTTTTAATTTTGCCAAATATTAAAGGACTATATAGTGTAACTGTAATTCTTGCTTGATAACTGTTTTGATATTTGTAATTTTGCTATGTTAAAGTTAAAACCTTCCTTTTTATTGGACAGAAAGGGGGAAATGTGGGATAATTCTGTACACTGTGAATATGAGTTGTTCTCATTGGTTGATAATAAAAGTTGATTTGGCCTAGAACAAGGTAGAATATGGCTGGGTTGGAGAACTAAACAGAGATGAGATACAGGGAGAAGGAAAGATGGAGTTAGAAAAGGAGATGCCAGCCATCCACCATGGAAGCAAGATGTGAGAGAGAATAGGTAAAGCCATGAAGTCACATGGCAAAATGTTTTTTAAGAGAAATGGGTTAACTTAAGTTGAAAGAGATAGATAGTAATAAGCACAAGTTATTGGCCAAACATTCTATAATTATTAATATGTTTCTGAGTGATTATTTGAAAGTGTCTGCAGGAATAGGCAGGACAGAGAAACTTCTGTTTACAAGCAACACCATTGACTCAGATCCTGTAATATGGTCATGAACAGCAAAGGAAAATACGTAACTTCTTTCTTACCAGATTACTGCTTATTGGTAAACGTGTCCACATAGAGGCCTGGAAGATTCCACTTCAGAAAGAATACCAAACAGAAAGTTTATTTTTTTCATCAACCAGGTTATCCCAGCAAATCTGAGAAATATTATGGTAAATATTATCTTATTATGATAAGATTATAAGCTATTTATACTTCAATATTTCACATTTTGGCTTCAAGGATTGTTCTGGAAAAAACATTATTCCAAATAAGAATCTATATAGTTAACAAATGATTGGCTGAAATAAATATACTTAATAAAGTTGTTTAGCTGATATTTTTCTTTCTTTTTAATCCAAGTTACATATGGGTATTATATAACAAAAATATCCTATAATCATATTAGCAAGAAATGGAATGGTTATTGTTTATAAATATATTGATTGTTTGAAACTGTTCTGACACTGTCTTTGGACATCCTTACTCTTGTTTGTAAAGTGATTTAACCTATCTGAAGCTTAGTTTATCATCTTAAAATATGAGTAATATTAGACTGATGATATTGTTAGGAGCATTTAGTGAATTAAATATGCAAAGCATAACAAAGGCCAAAAACATTCTCGATGTTAATACAACTCTTACTATTGTCATCTTATATTTAATCACAATATTATCACTTTGTTCTATACTTTTACAGAGTAGAGTCCAGATTGTCTACATGAGTTTGCATACTGTTTAATTACAAGCATTAGAAAATAAACATTGTGCGAGTTCCTCCAAGCCTTTGTACACATAATTAAAAACAATGAAATAATATTCTACTTAGATGGCAATTATCAATCGACTTAACTGAGTATTTATGTTCATAATTTTTTAGCATTACAAATAATGAGACAAGAAACATCTGTGCATTTCCTTCTATGCAGCGCTAACACTTATTTCTTCAGAGTGAAATGACAAAAAGTGCAAAAGAAATACTTAGAATGCCTCATATAAAATTATTTTCTAAAAGGATTGTGACAAATCACATTACCAGAATCAGTGTATAATTGAACATATTTAATTGAACCCTTGACAATATTGGGATTCTTAAGATTCATTTGAAGTTTTGTAGGTGATGATGTGTTAAGTCATGTAGCACACATTTAGTTGAGCCTACTGTGTAATTGACTCTGTGTTGAGTGCTGAGATAAAGGGAAAAAACAGCCCATGTGGAACTTTCAGGCTTGTTCAGATATAAGGGGGACATTTGTGCAATTCAAATGACCACTTATTTATGATAATGCTACATGAATAAAGGAGAAACAAATGTTTCAGAGGGAGATAAATTAGACAAGTTAACTTTGAGGGATCATAAAAGTTTCCTTAAGGCAGTGATTCTTCATTTCCTTTGTGGAGGATGAGTGGGGCCACTCAGGTAAAAGGAAGGGGCAAGAAATGGGATTTCAGATAGAAAGGATGAAGCAAGGCACAAAAATGCTTGGAAAGGACAAGTGGTATGCTGATTGAGCTGAGACGGTCATTGAAGTGGGCATTAAGAGTAGGAAAGGAAGCTGCCTTTAGTCTGAGCTAAATGGATTAAGAAGAGAATATTTCCTATGGAGAAAGGGAAATGTATGATGTTTTGGAAAACAATACAATTCTTTAAAAGGAAGTAAATGTGAGATGACAATAGAAAAGACCCAGGAAATGAGAAACTGGAGGTAGAAAGTGAGGAGTAGATACTGACAATGTACAGTGTAGAAAAGATAGAGTGATGTGCAATTTATTGGTAGACCAGTTGGCTATAATTGAATAGGCACTTCCTCCTCTTATTAGACAGACAAGAGGAGAAAACAGGTTCATTTGTAGACAGGGCTATAAAAATGAAATTGGGAACTTGGGGGTTACCATATATCAATAGAAATTATTTTCATCAAGACTGAAGCAACATGGTTGGCCGAGTAGGGATAGTTCATCTAGGTGTTTGAAAATTATTAAGAAGCTATGGAAAAGTTGGCAAAGAAGACACAGACAGGTCCTCAGGAAGTGACTATAGGTTACAAAACATTTGTTTACTATGTGATTTTAATGTCCCGAGCTTGGCTACATATAAACATGGAAATTTATAGTATGGTTCATCTATAGTCAGAGAGTTTAAAAGTTGCTTAGGACTTATGGCTGTAGAATGTCAGTTGGATGCAGAGGATGGCAGAAGCAAATGATCAAGAGATAGTGGAGCTGTCAATGGGATGGCATGACAGACACAAACCATGTGTTGTGAGGACTCTGAAATAAGAAGAGATGATAATACAAACTTTCCATTAGAGTACTTGGAGAAAGGTGTGTCATGAAAAAAATACTTTGTATTTGGGGAATTTCTGGATGGAATTAGATTGATTGAAGAATGCACTGAATAAGTAAGGAAAATGGAGAGTAATGAGTAACAGTATTTCATAAATTGGTCATCCTTATACATCTGTATAAATTAAATTGCTAGGAATTGAACCAGGGAATAAGCAGGGGAACTAAAGCAATTAAAGAATAATGAAGTGTAGACTAATACTGGAGAGGAAGAGGTAGCCTGAAGATTCTGGTCTCCTTATGTTAGTTTGTACATTTACAAACAGTATGTGTTCCATGTGTGTAATATTTAGATTGTTAAAGCTAGCTGCATCTGTTCATTCAGACTTCTTGCATGGATACTCGTGAGCTCATGTGAATTCTCTATCGATGGCTTTTTCTTTATTTTATTGTTGAAACTTTCGTGATTTCAAAACTTAGTTATTTGAAGAATATGTTTTGTCTTAGAAACAGAAGGATTTTGCTTGTTGCTTCTTCAATACACCTTTCTAAATTTATATTTTAATTGTAGATTATTAATACAATTCTTTTCTAATTCACATTATTTATAATCCTGAGTGGAGTTATTAATAAAGAAATTAGAGAAAAATGTAAGACATAAGTGTTTTAAGCAATATAGTTACATTTTTGTTATTTGTTTTATTAACTTGAAATAAAGACGTCCTTCTCCAGCCAAACATAAGCTCAAAATTTATTACATGAATTCTAATTTGTGGTGAACAGTTCTGCGATTCATCATGCTATATGAGGTTTTCAGAAGAGATGCGAATAAATACCTATTCACTCCAGATGGGACACTAAAGAAATGCTTACGTCCAAGTCAATGCACTGTTGGGACAAAATATCAGACAAAAACAACTTAAGTAAAGATGTATTTTGGCTCACAGTTTGAAGGTACAGTTTATCTTGATGAGCAAGTCATGAGAACAAGGGCTTGAGGCATTAGTCACATTGTATCCACAGTCATGAAGCACAGAGAGATCAGGACTGGTGCTCAGCTCTCTTTCCCCCTTTTAATTCAGTTCAACCCTCTGTTCATGAGCTGGTACAGCCCATATTGAGGGTGGGCCTTCCCACCTCAATTAACCTATCTAGAAACTCCTTCATAGACACACTCACAGGTTTGTTTCTATAGAGCTTCTGCATCTTATCAAGTTTATAGCTGAGTTTAACCGTGCCAGGGAATAAATGAGTTTATTGGTTTATTAGCTCAGATGATTTTGAGTGATGTGTTACTTGTAGGGGTGTGAATGACTCAAACCAGCTGCATAGCCTAAATGTTCCACCTCAGCATGGGTGTGACTCACTAAAACTGTGTCATGGGAATCATGTTTCATATGAACTTCTACCTCCAAAGCATCTCCTAAAACCACCTGTAGCCAGAGGCAGGGCAAAGTGGTGGATGGAGTCTCAGATGACGGTCTGGTGACCTTCCTCCTTCTAATAGAAAATCCTTACGGCTCTCTTATCATAGACTATGTATCACTGTATAGTTTTGCTTATTTCATTGTCATGACTACAGGTTAATTATCTTACTGATTGCCACAGCAGTCTCTTCTCCATGGTGGAAATGGTCATGGTATAATTATAGTAAATATCTGAACTATCACAGCATTTAACTTACTCATTATCCTTCATATTCTCATAATTAGTGTGAGGTATTTTTCCAAGAGTTTGTTTTGGAAATGCCCATCTAAGAGGAACTAAGTCTCCCTTTAATGTTAAGCTATCTGTGAGACCTCAAGCAGCTCACAAAATTTCTGAGACTCTAGCAATCATTGTTATAAGCTGCATATCAAAGCTCCAGCACAGATAACACTTCTGCCTCGTTGCTCTGCATAGAGTATTCATTAGACATCATCTTTGCTTAATTGGCTCTGGTGAACCTTGGTATTATTCTATCAAGCTCTCCTAAAAGCAACATGTTTTATGACAATAATGAAATTCAATTTTTGCATCGATCAAATAATGAAAATTATATGGATTATATTAAAGTCCTAAATCTTAAGAATTTTCCGTTTGCTTAATTTTAAAGTAGTCTTTCTATGATTCCCCACATTTCTCTTTCCAAGGTATTTACAATATAATGCCTCTAATTTTATTATTCATGCAGTATTTTAGAAACTGTTTATCCTTGGATACCATGAATAAAGATGTTTATCTTTTACAGAGCTATCTTGGGGATTGAGCAATTCTCCCACCAATACTAGTAAGCTAATTAATGCATAATAAAGCCAATTTGCCATTTATAACTCATATTCTCTAATTTCTTTTTTAAGTCAGTTTAAGGCTAGCAATGTGTTATTATTGCAGAGCTCTTATATAGATTTTCTCCAGCCTTCCCTGATGATGAAATCCTGTAAAGTTTGAGAAACAAATATATTTGCAGTAAATCTCCACCTCTCCCTTTGCTCCTTGAGATCCAAATCCCCCAGTCTCACCTCCTGCTCTGCAGCAAAATCCTACTGCGGTTTCTCATTCCTCTCTGACCCCATCTGCTACAGATCACAATTATCTTCTCCTCCAACTACCCTTCCCCAAACGCATTCCATTGTTCTAGGCTTTAACATTATCAGGCACATACATACTGGGAACACACTAGTTGAACGAACAAGGGAAATAGGTCCATAGAAAATTTCCTTCCAGGCAGCGCACAGACACCACATGCTCCTAAAGTACATGGATAAAGCAGAAACCAGGGAAAAGACACTGACTCAACAGAGACAAAACCGGATATTACCACCCAGACCTATAGTCATTCCAATCCCAGTTACCTAGATGTCAGCACAAAACACAATCAGTAACAACCAGAACAAAATGTCCCTACTGCCACCCAGAAACCCTACCACAACAGGCACTATAATTAGAACCCAAGAAAAAGACCTTAAAACAGCCTGCATGACTAAGATTGAGACCTTTAAAAAGGAAATGAATAAATCTTTTAAAGAAATCCAGGCAAACATAAATGAACAGTGCAAGGAAATGAATAAAACTGTTGAAGACCTGAAGATGGAAGTAGAATTGATGAAGAAAACACAAACTGAAGGAATTCTGGAAATTAAAAATTTAAGAATTTCAACAGAAGCTACAGAGGCAAGCTTCCCCAGCAGAATATAAGAGAAGAAAGAATATCAGACATTGAAGATCTGATAGAAGTGGATTCATTTGTCAATGAAAATGTTAAATCTGAAAAAAATTCTAACACGAAAACATCCAGGAAATCTGGGACACTATAAATAGACCAAACCTGAAAATAATAGGAATAGAGGAAGGAGAAGAAACCAAGATCAAAGGTCCAGAAAATGTTTTCAGCAAAATCATAGAAGAAAAATTTCCTAATCTAAACACTGAGATACTTATAAAGGTATAAGAAGCATTCAGAACACCATATAGATTGGACCAGAAAAGAAATTTCCCTTGGCACAGGGTCTGCATGAGTTTGCACCAGCTTCTCTATAATTGGAACCCAAGAAAAAGACCTCTCTGCACACACAATATAGCTTTCAGTTTTTACTTTCATGAGACTCCTTAGTGTTTGAATGAGTGAGTTCTAATTCTTGTGCCTTCTCTTGGGGTTTCTTTATTTTTTTGTTGTCTTGCCCTACTTTTGATTTGAAATTTCCCTTTGTATGCTGTGATTACTTTTAATGAATAAAGAATTGCTTTGAGCCTATAGCAGAGAAGGGTGGGGATGACTTGATTGAATGCTGGGAGAAAGAAGGGTGGAGTCAAGGAGAAGCAATGAGCTTCCGCCAGAAACAGATACTGGGAACTTTATCCCGTAAGCCACAGCCACGTGGCGATACACAGATTAATGGAGATGGGTTAAATTAATATGTAAGGGTTAGCCGTTAAGAAGCTAGAGCTAATAGGGCAAGCAGTGACTTAATTAATATGGTTTCTATGTGATTATTTTGGGGCTACGTGGCCAGGAACTAATTAGCGACCTCCCTCCTACAAGCTTTGAGATGATACTTTTTGTTTTATCTTATTATACTTTATTTTGTTGTCTCTCAGAAGTCTTTTTTTGGGGGGGTGTTTGATGGTTTGTTTGATTTTTCTAATGAGAGATGGAAAGAAAGTAGATCAGGATAGGGAAAAGGTGAGGAGGAACTGGGAAGAGAGGAATGAGAAGAAGATGTATTCTGATGATATTGTATGAAAAAGAATCCATGTTCAAGAGAAGGGTAATGATTTTTAAAAGGAAAGAAAGCCTACAAAGTCACAGTACA
This sequence comes from Microtus ochrogaster, assembly GCF_000317375.1. Taxonomy (NCBI): domain Eukaryota; kingdom Metazoa; phylum Chordata; class Mammalia; order Rodentia; family Cricetidae; genus Microtus; species Microtus ochrogaster. The sequence continues at coordinate 56,306,264 of NC_022013.1, forward strand.
TGGGTAAGACCAGGTAGCTGATGCCTGTTTAACCCAAATATAGACTATTTTAAAATTGAAACATCACTTTCCTCACTCTCCTTCCTCCCTCCAGCCTTTCCCAGTACCCTCCAATCCCTCAAGTCCCTCCGCTTTCAAGTTTATAGCCCTTTTCCTTTGATTATTGCTGTTGCATGCACACTCATACACACACGTACACACACGCATGCACGCACACACACAGCCTGCGGATGAATCTGTTTTTGTTATTTGTGCATGTGTAATTTCAGGGCTGGTCACTCTACACTGAATAACCAACAAGAGGGTTCATACCTGGGAGAGACTAATTCTTTTCCCAACAATCATTAATTTTCTGTAATTTTTTTTTACCTAGGGTGGGACTTTGCAAAATTCCTCCTTCCATATTAATATGTCCAGTGGTATTGCTGTTGGTCTGGTCTGGTTAACATAGCCATTTCTAGCAGAGACTTTCCAAAGCAGACTTCCTGCTATTCTAGCTATTACAGTCCTTCTGCTTCCTTTTCTATTGTTTCCTGAGCCATAGATGCAAGAGCATCTATAAAGACTCAAGAAATCATACTATTTTATATTTACCTGAAATTATGCACAATGCGTGTAAATGTTTTTGTATAATACATACATTACACACACATACACACATGGAGAGATAGAGGTATGGGGGGGCACAGAGAGAGGTTAAACTATTTGGGCTGACAATGACACTCCCAAGAACCATAGAGTCACAAAATCTTAGTAATAGGAGAAGCCTCCTTTTTGAGTGACTGCTCAGGGTAGCCCAAGTTACTTTCTAAATAATAAGCCCATTATAGTAGCTCTCGCTAGCCTTTCAAGGGATTGAGGGTTAGCCACATTGCTAAAGACACCATACTTTTAGGATACAAGACTGATGCCTCGGACTGAATCTGATCTTAAAGTCCCCACCTGTGATCTACCGCCAATAATACTAGAAAGTGCTGTGCAAATTGATGAGGAAGGGAAGCAATTACATAATCCTACCCAGCTGCAATATCTTTGAGGCACAACAGCGACTGTGTGTGTGTGTGTGTGTGTGTGTGTGTGCAATAGCAACACTCAGACGTTAGTGCTTCCCAACAACTTTTTAAATTGTATTTAAAGCCCACCTAACAACAAGGAAATCGTGCTGGTGCTGGGAACCTAGGCAGCTAGTAAAGTCATGGACATTAGGAAAGAACATACTTCCACCACTTTGCTAGACAATCATAATTCCTTACTACATTCTAAATGTTTTCCTGATACCCATAGATAAGTGTGGCTGCCACCCCTCAGCAAAGACGCTTCTCTTTACACTAATGAAGACCACCACAGAAAAACACTAGACACAATGTAGAGATTAATGGCTTGCAGGAAGCCCAGTCCCAGGAGACACAAATATAAACCATTCTAAGATTTGCAAATGGCATTCCTTTGAAAAACAGAATGAAAAATGAAATAGAGATAGAACAGGCTGCAAAGAAGACACCAGAAGGCAAGGTGAGTGATGTGATTGTTACACTTTATGAAAGTTTTGTTTTATGAATTGAGGTATGAAATTCCATGGCTCTGATCAAAACGTTTTGTTGTAAGTAATACAGAGTCTCCTTTGTAGGCTCATAGTTTCACGTATAAAAGAATTGTAAAACCCACTCCGAAACTCAAGGACGATTTTATTGGCGTTTGAGAAACAAAACATAGGCAGGCAAGCAAGAGAACTAGGCAGCTGCCTGGAGACAGGTGTGGAAGAGAAAAGAGAATGTCATGTTTTCTGAATTAGATAGAGGTTAAGTAAAAGCAAAAACAAAAACAAAAAACCCTAACCGGCCCACCAAAGAGAACCCAGATTGGTCCACAGCAAGAACCTATGAGCGGGTCTAGAAGTCTAGACTAGGAAACACTTCCAGCTGTCCCCTGTCATGAGATCATCTTGATATTTCAGTTCAGTTCCTATGCTAGCAGGATTTTGATTCTGAAATTGATATTTTTTACATTTAATAATATTTTGATTAGACAAATACTTCTGCTTACAAGTATGTAAAGACTACTTAATTTGTGCTGGTGGCTCCCCGTGGAAAGTATGTTTAATTCTGCAATCATGCTATGTGTTTTCTATAATGGCTATAGAGGAAGGTTTGCTGGTACCCATAGACTTAGCATAGTTCAAGGAATCTGAACAGAACCCACAATGGCTTTCTGTTTGGGTTTGAATATACAATTTGGTCATAGGTTATTGCATTTTGTGCTTGGTCCCAGCCAGTGGCAATATTTTGGGAGGCTGTGAAAACACTAGGACTGGGTATTTAGCAAGAGGAAACAAGTCATTGGTGAAAGATTCTTGGGAATACATTGTCCGTCTCCCTTTCTGGTTCTAATTACAGATGGTGTAAAAGACAGTGTTTTATAAAAAGGGAATAGGTGATAGTGTGTTCTGGAGTTAAATATTAGTGGCCATGGCCAAGGAAAAGATTTCTGCTACCTCTAATTAATTTTCCATTGTGTAACAGCTTATTTTGGTAATAGAACAAAGAAAGTCATGAGTTAACGTGCTTTTCAAATCCCATTGGTGGTGTATCAGGTAGGCAGTTCATAATGAAGTAGAGAACCTTTTGCTACAGTGATGTGGGAGTCTGCTCTGCATGCAGTGAATATGTTTTATTACTATTGGTTAATAAATAAAGCTGTTTCAGCCAGTGATTTAGCAGAGCAAAGCAGACAGGAAATCCAAACAGAAATATATGGAGAGAGTAGGCGGAATCAAGGAGATGCCACGTAGCTGCTAAAGGAGAAAGATGCCAGAACAGAAGCTGACCCGGTGAGGCGCAGCCTTGTGTCAATACACGGATTGATAGAAATGGGTTAATTTAAGATGTAAGAAGTCTAAGTGATTGGGCAAGCAGTGTTGCAATTAATATAGCTTCTATGTGATTATTTGGGTCTGGGCAGCCAGGAAACGAATGAGCAGATTCCACCTACACTATAGGCCTCAGATGCTTTTTAAGAAGAATATTAGCTTTTGAATTGGGAGTACTTAAGGGTTTATTCATGCATTCCAAAAGATTTACCCTCTAGTCTTAGAATCTTTTGTTACATACAAAGGTGGGCAATAAATGGCTCTTTAGGGAGCTAAAGATACACCAAGATTACTTGGCCTTGGAACTGTGGTATTGAATCCTTTCCAGAATCACTGAAGTTCTTTAATAAGCCTTTGTAGAATGTCTATTGCAGGCATGGTTTCTTCATGAAAATTTTAATTATATTATTGTCCATCAAGAAATGAAAAAGAATTTCTGCCACACATTCCCACTGCCTTGGTGCTTTACCTAGATGCTTAGTCCATGTAACTGTGGATGATACTCTCTGGAATTGGGAGCTAAAATAATCTCTAGAGGGAAGGGAAGAGTGGAGCTAACTATAATCAAAATACATTGTGCACATGCTTGGAATTCCTAAAGGATAAGTATAAGGTACTTTACTTAAAAAGAGAAAATAAATAAATAATTCCATCCTTTAAACTATTTTTCTCAGATATTGGTCAAGTGATTAATATAATAACGAAGTAGATGAGCAGACCTCTGTCCTAGATCATGAAAGCCACCAGAGTATGTGCACATGTGTGTGTCAGGGGTAGGGATCT
>NC_022013.1:56310072-56314903 GCF_000317375.1 Microtus ochrogaster
ACATACACATACACACTCACTCACTCTCTCTCTCTCTTTCTAATTTGGGGTTCATTTGTTGGGAAAAATTAGTCAGGCTGTGAAGAAAATGTATATATAATTCAGGCAATGGCAAATGTAAGAAAGACCCTAAAATCCGGAAGGAGGTTGTACCATGGGAGGAGCTGTCCTTTGTGGCATCTTAAGGAAGTCCATAATCAGCACTCTCAGAGGGTGGGGGGGGGTAACGACTCTAGCAAGGCATTGAGCCCACACACCTCGAAACTCTTACATGTGAATCAGCTAATAATTTTCAAATACTTAATTGGAAGTCAGCCAAGTCTGTATCACCGGCTCTGCTCCCTATGACAGAAATATCCCAGGCCTGGCATTAGTATGCTGTTGCCTTTGTGTTCACTCTGCTGCCTTGATCTGTTGCTTCACAGCCAGCATAAATCACTAGCAACCTCCTGGAATGGAGGGATTGCTGAAGGTTCAGCTCACAATGAAAGCAGAACAAACCCCAAACCACAGACCTCCCCACAGCCTAGACCCACAGTCATCTCTGAGGCCTGAGCAGCCAGGGAGCCACTCCAGCTCTGTAAGAGGGCCACAGGCTAAGAAGAACAAATAAAGTTATTCACTATTAATCCTTCACCACCTGCACCCTTGAAAGTCTCAGGAAATAAAGGGATGACTGTTTGGGGCTGGTGTGGGAAAAATCCTGATGAAGCAATAGGCCCAGATTTTCACAGTGAGGCCTCCCTGCCCCCACACCATCCTGATCTCTGTGTATCCATGACAGTAGATTGTGTAGACCTAATGGTTTGGCTGTGGCTACAGCAGGTCACAGCCAGATGTTGCCTGGGTATGAAAACCACTAAGAGAATCTATGTTTCATTCTATCCCGGGGCTCAATTCTATCCAATCAAGTTTGTGGGGGATGCCTTCTATCTCCACAGAGTGCAGCTCATACCAAAGAGGGCTTCCTGATTCCAGCTATCAATGTTTTATGAAATCACTGTAGGAGCACTTGGGTCTTAAATACTCACTATCTCATTGCACATCTCTTGGGGACTGTAAATGAGTTCAGATGCTAATGACAAGCCAAGGACCCTGAGGAAGGAACACAAAACTGGGAAAATGACCCATTTTTCCCACCCATTAACAAGCATAGGAGATAGAAATGGGGCAATCAGTATAGGGATTGGGACCTCCACTTCCGTCCTTGGTCTTAAGTCAGAAAAATCATTTGTCTTGTGTCTGGAGGCTAGAAATGCCGGTATTTGGTTGTACTGGTCACTGGGATCCTTTCTAAGTTATATTAGTGTTTTAACTGTTGCCATTTTTAATATTACAGAGATTAGCAGTCTTGAAGGCTATTGAAAATAGATCTCATTTCCCATTTCCCTTGTAATACTGTAAAGGAAAGAACCCAGAATATTCCTCCTTAAGCATGTGGTCTGAAGAATGGATAAGAATTTGCCCTGAGGCGAACATGCATTCTTACTTGCTCCTCAAATTAAAGCATTACCTACCATTCTTTTCCCCCTTAAGACTTAGTCTGTTTGGATTTGTCAATCACTTACCCAAGAGTCTGCCCCCAGGAAAACTGATTCCCTCCAGGACACACTAAAGAATTGAGAGAAGTAATTATCTTCTTAATGAGATAATGTACTTAATTTACCTAACAAATAAATAAAAAACCTTCTTCCCTCAGTCACATACAGACCTTCAGGATATCCTGTAGCCATCCCTGCAGGGCCTGCCCACTTTTCTGAGTTACTCAAAACAAATCAACAAACAAAACCCATAACTTTTCCCTTCCTTTTTCTATATCTTTTTCTTTTGAATACTGCCTGAAACCTGGGCATGATTTCTCTGACATTCTGGGTTTTTTTTTTTTTTACTAGTTTTCTCTTGCCTTTTGTACTGTGTGTGTGTTTGCCTTCCACAAAACTACTTGCTGAAGCTGTCTGCTTTCTTGGGCTTTAACTCAAAGAGCATGGCTTTCTCTTTTACTCTTCTCTATCTCCCTTCTCCTGGCAGCTAAAGAGATTTTTTTAGTTTGCCTTCCTATTTGTTTTTCTCTTGAACACACAAGAACAGACACACATACACACTGACCAAACAACAACAAAACCAAAACCAAACTACCACCATCAACAATGAAACAAAAACGACTGTCCTTGATCTTCCTTCCAAGTCTGTTTCTAAATCTATTAATGACCAAGAATACATAAGAGGGAACTCCAATATCCCCAGAAACACATGGACCAACAACTTCTATCATCAACCTCTGTTACCAAATTTTGGCTGGTTTTCAAGCTCAAAGTGTTGAAGGCATTAGCATTTGAGCTAATTATTTATCTCCCTCAGAAATCTGACTTCACTGAGTTCCCAGTATAAGAGAGGAAGTACCTGAGGCTGTATATACATCAACTCACACAGGAGCCTCGTAGAGTAGAGTCCAGGAGGAGTAATGGTTCACCCCAGAGCAGAGCAAGGCACAACTTCGGTGGCCATCTCATCTCTAGTCCAAAGATAACTTAACATGGTCAATCCTTGGCTGCCACCACCATCTCTGTCATTCTTTAAAGAGTCAATCCCCTTCTTAGGACCAGACTTCCTTCTTTTGTTGCTTATGACTGAAGCATTTGACTGTTAATCTGGCCTTGGAAGAGAGTCTTTCCTTCCATGTTCTGTTTTTCTGCTTTGTTTGTTGCACATGATAGGCATGTTAGAGTCTGGGACCTCCAGCACTAACATTTTTATCATGAAGAGTCCTCAAGAACGCCTTACGCTGCAACTCATCTCTCAGTGAAGCTTCTCCGATGCTGAGCGAAGGGCTCAGGGAGCGGAAGGATTGAAGGATGTGTGTAGAACTCTCAAAATCCATCCCACACCAATTCCTGGCCAGAGAATGATCTTCTGGGTGCTTAGATAGCCACAAGACCTGATAGATTATAATATTGCTTTATAAAGTCTTATAATCAAACATGAAACAATGAAAACTGGATATTGAAATAAAGTAACCTGAATTTATGGTTTGCTGAAGACACCAGTACCTACAAAATATAAAGAAGTCAGACCAAGGACTGCTAGGGTCTCCTTCAGAACTCAGATGATGCTGTTCAGGTTAGTAAAAGAGATCAGATATGTTCCTAAAAGATGTTTTCCATGGTTGTCACCACAGTGGCTTAAGAAATTCTCATCCCATATTTTGCTAGATGTTCTATTATAGATCCATTTTTATCAGTACAGATTCCTCAAAGTACCATATTGATAGCTGGAAGTTTCTTTATATAACCTCAATGTACTTGATTGCCCCAATATTGAATGTAAAATATAAAACTAACAAACAGAAAGAAACCCACAAAGTAAACAACAAAACCCTCCCTGAGCTGCACTAACTTTCTTCATAGTCACAGATAAGGACATAGTGGACATTTTGGTAGCTTTAGTTACATTATTTCTCCCTGTCATCTACCAAATCACACACATAATACTATCCATCATTTTGTGAAGAAACTTTTGTTGTGTATGTTTAGTTAAGTTCTCATTAGGTAGCCCAGGGTGGTCTCAAAATCTTGATCTTCCTGCCTCAGCTTCCTGAGTGCTGGAATTTTAGTCTATAACATTTCTGGCTTTAAAAAGTTCTTGTTATCAAAACTATCTTTTTTTTAAGTTGCCATGCTACTTCATTTGGACTCAATAGAGGAATAAGATATAATAGACATGTAAATTCTAAAACCTTTGTATAATGAAACAACATTAATATACAGATAAAAAGGAATACTTGTTTAGAAAATGATTAGATGAAATTTCACACGTTAAAAAAAGAGATAAAGGATGCAGAGAGTTTGCTGACTTGTGTGAGTGCTCAGGGCACTATTGTTCATTGTGCCTGAAAAAGGCAGTGCTGGGAGGTGACTCAGCAGGTTCGAGCACTCACTGCTTTGGCAGAGAACCCAGGTTCAGCCCAGTTCCCATACAAACAACTCCTAACTGCCTGGAACTGCAGTTCTGGGGGAATCTGATAACCTTTTGTGGCCTCTAAGGGCTCATATCTCATAAATTCACACAGGATTATATACACAAACACAAAATAAATAAGTAAACCCTTTTTTAAAAAAAACAATAGCAACAAACGAATGTACATATTCAGTGAGTGAAGAATTGATTGGAAAGTGCCTGTCTTTACTAAGTATGAAAACAATTGCTCGTGAAAAAATACCTATGGATATCATCTTGTAGCCATTAAAGAAGCAAGACGAAAATTTATGATAATAGAGCTGGAAGTTGGCCAGTTCATGGTCCTAACACCATGATTATTCATTACTGGTGACATCAAACACAGAAGGAAATTCTTTGAACAGCATTGTGGGGGCATGTAATATAAAACATATTTTTGACACAACAATTTCAAGACCTCTGACTTGTCTTTACGGCAATATTTTCCATAAAAACTAAACAAAACAACAGCAAGAACATGCCTTACAGGAAGGCTGGCCTCAAAAGAGAAACGGGTGTGGTGACGAGATGCTATTAAACTCAAAGACAAGTTTCTCTCTGTGTTACCTGGTGGCCTTGGCAAGTAATACAACTTCTTCATGTCTTAGCTTCTTCATGTGTGAATTATTGATGGTAATTATAGCAGGTCAAACAAGTGACCAGATATAGGGTACTTGAAAGGTGACTGATGGGTCATACATTCTCTTGTCTGTAAAGGTAGGATTGTAGCCAGCACTTCTTTAAGGAGAGTGAATTTACCACCCAGCATCAGGAAAGTAAAACTAACAAGACTGTGACATGCTGTCCCTCTCTTAAAAAAATTGGAGGATATTTTAAG
>NC_022013.1:56315073-56323134 GCF_000317375.1 Microtus ochrogaster
AGGAGAGTGAATTTACCACCCAGCATCAGGAAAGTAAAACTAACAAGACTGTGACATGCTGTCCCTCTCTTAAAAAAATTGGAGGATATTTTAAGGATTGTAAGAGGAAAACTGGTTTATTGCAGAATATTCAATGAAAACAAAGGACAAAAGAGTCTGAGGCTGAGGCCATTATACTCACAGCCATGCAAACCAAGCAGGACAGATCCAGAACCGACCGCTGCAGTGGCTGCACGGGCTTGCAAAGAAAGTCTTTCATTTCATGTTGCCTTTAATTAAAAAAAATAGTGTAAATTCATAACAATGTTAATTTCCTTTCCAGTGCTTCCTTTCACTGTGAATTGCTGTGCTATGCAAAACCAGCAGAACTGGGATATAGGTGCAGGGGATGAGCTGGCCTTGTGAGGGCTGGAAATAAAGCAGCCTGGTCTGCTGCATGCTCACCTGTGCTGGAGGCTTGGCTGTCTTCACTAGCTCCAGCTACCCTGCCCTAGTCATGTTCCTGGATAGAGGGAGCATTATGGTTCCCATCTGAATGGTCTCATCCAATGTTCTTTCTTTTCTTTTCCTTTCTTTTCTTTTCTTTTCTTTTCTTTTCTTTTCTTTCTTTTTCTTCTTCCTTTACCTTTCATTTTTATTAGTGGTTTACCTTTTATTTTCTAAACACAAGTTTATTGCAGTGCAACTGAATATGCAAACTGTCCATATTTAATGTAGAGAATATGATGATTTTATATATAAGCATAGACCCATGAACCACAATAGCAATTAAGGTGACTAGCATAGATCATACTGAAAGTTTTTTCCTGCCTCTTTGTTTTGTTCTTGTTTCGATGTTTTCTTTAACTTGGTAAGAATTAGGGGGAAGAATAGGATACTGCTGTTCAACAGGTACACACCTTCCATTTCTCAGGGCACATAAATCCTAGAGACTGATGGAGAACATGGGGTCTTTACTTAACAATGCCACATCACATCTTTATATGCTTCTTTAGAAAGAAAGACTAAAAAATACTTCTTAAATTTTTGATTATAGCAAAATTGCATCATTTTCCTTCTCTTTCCTTCCTCTAAATCCTCCTGAACACTCTTCCTTGTTTTTTTTTCAAGTTTATGGACTATTATTCCATTAATTTATGTTACATATATGTGTATATATATGTGTGTAATAATGTGTGTGTGTTATTAAATATGTAAGTACAACCTGCTCATTCTAAAAAATGCTATTTGCTTGTATATGTTTTCAGGGCTGACCATTTGTTATTGCATAATCAATTGGTATGCTTTTCCCTGGGAGGATTAGAATTTTTTTTTCCCTAATGTCTTGTACCTTGATGGCAACCAACAGCTCTGTAATTAGACTTAAGACCACTCAACCAGAAGGAAATGAAACCTAGCCAGCTATCTAGAGGTACTGAACTCATGGATCTTGGACAGTAACCTATAATGGTGACTTTACTAAACCAGCACAATCCCTAACTATATTCAAAGTATTTATTAATCTATGTATTACTGTAGTCCTCATCTCTCATCAAGGAACCTTCTCATTACAAAGGGTGAAGACCACTATAGAAAACCACAACCAACCAAAATGTTGGGTGATGGAGCCCAGTAGGAATGCCTTTTTTCATGTGTGGATTTTCAACCTGTTTTGAGTATTTTTTTTTTACTTAATTTTTATATTAACTCATGCTGGGATTGAACTCAGAACCTTGCACATGCTAGACAAGTATTCTACAACTTAACTAAACCTAGAGAACTATTATAAAAGCAAATGAAGCAAAAAGTAGTCTGGAATAGATATCAGCATGCTGCTCCTTTAGATAGCAATGGTCAGGGGCTCGTAAGTTAGTTGGCCCTTCTACTCCTTGCCCCCACTCTTTGGCACTGTTCCTTGGTCTTGCTATGTGACTCTGCACCTTGACCCTGCTCCTTGGCCCCACTCCTTGACCCTGCTCCTTGGTCCCCACTCCTTGACCCTGCTCCTTGGCCCCACTCCTTGACCCTGCTCCTTGGCCCCACTCCTTGACCCTGCTCCTTGGTCCCATCCTTGGCTCTGCTCCTGTGCCAGTTAGCTTATCTGTGGAACTGAGGCCATGAAGGTACCTGACTCTGTAGATTTAGTGAGATCCAAAACTGTAGCAGCAATATCAGTACCTGGACCATGGTACATTTTACTGAATTTCTTACTCCTGATGTGAGTTGTCCAAGATTAGATTAGATCTGTTTTAGTTGTCATTAGCAGGCGTTTTAGAGGATGGGGGAGCTGTTGAGGGCAAGGTGTAACCTAGATTGTTAATTTCAAAGATATTAATGGATCGAACTGTGTTCCTGCCATCTGTAGCTAAACCTCCCAACCATAACCCATATCTTCCTCAGTTCCTCAATATGTAAGGGCATTCGTTGTTCTTTGCCCATCTAACCAGTCAGTGTGACAGATTCGTCAGAAAGGGTGGCTGATGTGTCAGCAAGACTGACAGTGAGAACGACTCCACCGTTGGTTTGCCTATCATGAACAACTCCATGTAGCTACCACTCCATAGAAATCTCGAGTTAGCTCTAATGTGCCCTTTATAATCAACAAGTCTCTCCCATGAGAGTCCTAGTACCTGAGAATATTGGAGGATTAAACACTTAGGTAATACTTAGGTGATTGTAAAAAGAACGCCACACTAGGATTACGATGTATTTTCCGTCGTAATGTCTCTATGTCAAAATCCAGTCTTTAGACCGAAACTGAAAGCTACTGATGGCTGTTCTGTAAGATGGATGTGGAAAATAAAATATTAAAGTATGTGAAGAGAGAGCTCTCCAGGAAGACTTCAGCCCTAGGCATAATGGCCAAACTGGGGCCAGGCTTCAGGCAAGTGCCTTCATTATTGCTCCAGTATAGAGAGAAACCTGAATCACAGCAAATGCCTGGTGGTAGAAGGCTTTGAGTTTATAGCTTGATGTGCTAGGAACAAGATTTGTCACCCCAGGAAGATCTATAGGGTCTGTTTGTTTGCCTGTGTAACAAATGTCTTGACTTCAACTGTAGGTCAGACTAGGTTCTAGTGACAGAAGGAGGGCAAAGATCAGTTTATTTCCCCAAGAGCAAGGAGGTCTCTGTCTAATGATCTGGGCAATGACTAGTACAAACAACACACATGTAATGGGATTCCAGACGTTTAAGACCATGATGAACAACAGAGCAAGATAAAAATCAAAATAAGAAGGAGTGGGAGAACTGCTTCCCGTGGATGTCGAGGGAATACTCCCAGGGCTAAATGATGTGAAACAGTGAGGTATGACAACCAGGTAATCACAGTAGTGAGAAAATCTTGCAAACTCTAACCTCCAACTACCCTTCGAGTCCACAAGCTCTTGGACCAAGTTCCCACCGAAAGAGCCTTCTGGCTCACACAGTGCCTGAAGAATTGTCCCCTGTTAAATCCTCCATTAGTCCCTTCTCTGCCCTTCCATACCATCACACACAATTTATTCTCACGGTGGCATCCAGGTATAATAAGCTTTGAGGTGCAGAATATTACTTCAGTGCTGAAATGCCTAATTGCTACAAGTTCTTTGTTGTAGTGTGTGTGTGTGTGTGTGTGTGTGTGTGTCTGTCTGTCTGTCTGTCTATCTTTCTGTAAACAGGATGTTAGCTCTTAATGTCTCAACAATAAATATATGCCCCATTGTTACTTTAATTCCAGAGGTAAAAAGGGCCCTGCTGCTTCTATTGCTACCCCTGGGCCTGCTAGTCTTCATACCCACAGAATGTGATTTTTGTCACTTCTCCATGAAATTGATCTCAGCCAGATAAAGTATTTCTTAAAAAGGGGTTAATACACATCTTGGACCTGCCTAATAACTGCTAAGGTCAATATTCTCCACCGAAATTTAAATTATACACTCTATATTAAACTTAGAAAATTTGGGAAAATAGACCAATCACACCTAGTAAGGAAGGTTTATGCTAAAGGCATTAGGTTTTCCAGAGTGGGGACTGAAGATAAGAAACCAAATCAATCTGAGAATTCTAGCAAAGAGGTCTCTGGTGTTCCTTCAGCTCATTACCTGAATTTCTCTCTTCAGCTGACCCAAAGCCAAGAGCGTTCTTCAGTATTATTTTATTCTCGGACTTAGCTAGAACAAGTAGCTCCCAGTGTCTGGGGGATGTGATCAATTAGATTAAGAGGCAGATGGAAAGTCACATGTGAAACACATGAATCACAATTCATTCCTGGACCACAGAAGTTGGGTTCCTTTAAAGGTGAAGGAAAAATAAAAGGGGCAAGGAATAGAAGTTAATTCCACAGGGTGTGATGAAGTAGAAAAGGGAACAGAGTTGTAGGGAGGAGAGAAAGACAAGACCGGTACCCAAGCTGGACTGGGAAGAAACAGTGAACAAGTCTCAAAGCAACATCCAAACAGAATGATGGGTATAGATGGCCAGGCAGACTTAAGAGTGGAAAACTGAAGCACACTGAAGCACACTGTGAGATTTCAGGGCATGGTGAGGTACTTGGGACTTGGTAGCTTCTCCGTTTCCTGTCTTAGTTGTCAGTCTTGGGCAGGTAACCTGGAGTCCAGAAGCCAAGAAAGACACTATCTCTCCTTACCTTGCTTTTTGTCAGTCTGTGCTCAGCAATGAAGAAGCATTTCCTCATCGATTCTTTAGCAGCCTGTTAAGGAGGAGAGCTATTATCCCTCTCTTAAAGGGAAAATTAGAACCAAATCAATCAGACACACAATCAGACACACAGTCAGAGAGCTTCAGAGTCAGGGTTTACACCTGTTCACCCTGACACGGCAGCGCACGCTGCTAACTGTAGTATTAAGCACTGAACCCTGAGTCCTGGGGCTTGAGAGCCATCCTTTTCTGAGTAAGCAAACCGTCCACAGCTTGAGGGTAGCAATAGGATTGCTTTCATCTGTGTCAACAGCATCTGGCCCAGGACCTTGCAGGTGCTCCATGAAAATGCATTGCACTAAATTGGGCTAATCTCATCTTTCAAATAATCAAACTTGTGAGAGCAATTGGAGCTGATCATTTAAAAATGGCAATGGAAGTTTGTGCATCAATTTTTTTCTCTTAAAAATTCTTTGACAGATTCATACATTTACATAATGAATATTAGTCATTTCACCCCTGTTTTTTTCTCAGTTTTCAACACCCAACTCTCACTGAACTGCCTATTCCCAGTAAGTCTTCAATGTCTTCTTTTTGTGTGTCACCTGCTCAGTTTAAATAGTTTCTTGTCCAAGTGTGTGAGAGAGGTTCTTTACTGGAGCAGAGCTGTTCATTGTAGAAATGATACCTCTTTCCTTAAACCCATTACCTGACAATAGCCTCTCAGGAAGAGATAAGCTCTTGGGCCTTTGCCTGATCTACAATGAAATGGTGATTTGCAGGTCTCCTGAAGTTACCCACAGCTGTAGGAAGTTCATGAGTGCAGCATTCATGTCTCCAGGTCATGTCCAGAAGATGTGTTCTTGCTGCACCTTCCCTAGCCTTATTCTTTGGCTTATGCCTCTTTGGACCATTATGGGTGTCCGCATTAACTGCTTCCTTCTGTACTAAGCAACACTAACCTATGTGTGTAAACAGTATTTAGGGGGTATTTTAATAATGTGGCCATTTAACACAGCAATAGTAATAGGTTTTCCCCATCTAAGGGCTCTTAAACAGATTTACAGTACCAGGCATGAGTTCATTCCTGTGGCGCAGGCCCCATATACAATTAGAAAGTGGTTGGTTGGTTGGTTGGTTATGTCTCTAACAGTCTTGCCATTATTGAACTAGACGATATGCCCTGCTTTTCAGGTCATGAATGTAGTTCACAGGATTCACAGTGAGGTAAAAGTTCTAAAGACACTGCACCCATTAGTCACTGGAAAGGGAAAACGTACTGGGGCTGAGCTAGAAGCTTCTTTCCTACAGGCTATCCATCATAGCTCTAGAAGGTTCTATACAGGCAGCTGGTTGAGAAAAGTACCTCCATTTTTATCTGCTTGACTCAACTGGACTTCCACTACTTTTCTGCATATTATGCTTTTTGGATTTCAAAACACCAGTCACATAAATCATGTGGACTTGCTTTCTGTTCTCAGAAAACCAAAACCCATGCTTTCACCATAACCAATACTTTCTAGAACATCAGAGACCATTGTATGGTGCCTGTAACACATGCACAAGCCTCTGCTGGACTTTTCTTTCTTACTCAGAGGTGTTGAGGATATCTTCATCTCTCCTTGAGGACTCTATACCATTTTCTCCTAAAGTAAAGCTCTTTTGGTGCAATGTCAAATCTCTGTAGTGTTGTTCTCCATGTATAGGCCCTGGACTAACAGTATCAGCACTCAATGAAGCCTTGCTATAAATGCAAATTTTCAGACCTAACCCAAGACCATTGAACTATAAGCCCTGAGGGTGAAGCCCAAGATGTGCCCTTCAGGAAATTTAGCTGCACAGCAAGATTTATAACTACTATCTTAAGGCTCAGGAGAAGCTCCCTTAGCTGTAGTGAGGACTGATAACAGATAGGGAGACTGGCATTTAGTATCTGCACCGTATTTTTTGTTTGGCAGTTGTTACCATCCAGGGGAATCACATCTAGCACTGAGACTTTCTTTCATTCTCAAGAGTTTTCAATTGTGAGCCTCTGCCCTTGATGTTCGGGTGCTTTGTCTGCTTTCTGTTTTTCTGCAGTATGGCCCTTGATGGAGGTGAACTCTGCTTTCTCTTCACTGTACTGAATGCTCCAAGTCAGAGAATATGATGAGGAACTTGCCGTTTATGCAGAATGCTCAGAATGAGTCTAGATGGCAGCAGAAGTACAAGCAGAATCTGGGGGTGAGAATAATACTGGCTCAGAAAGGATTGGAGTTAGTTTATTTGCATGACACAGCATAGTGAATGTAGACTTAGGGTCAATGTGAGGCTGGTTCTGAACCAAGATGCTACACCTGCCTAGAGTGTTGAGAATTGATGCTGCCAGCCCTGCAGTCTGGGTACCTGGAGAAGAGTGAGTCTTGAGAAACAGTTTCTGACAATAGGGTCTTAGTCATAGCAGCAGGGACGTTGGACAAGAAAGCTGCCCCAGAAAGATGGAGACAGTGTATGGAGAAATGAGTGACGGGGGAGCGTCTGCTGAGCTAGCTATAGGATCTGTTGCTCGGCATTACTGGCACTGCTCTGCAGATTCAAGAGGTCCTGGCTTTGTGTTATTTCTCAGGCATGGCACAAGAGGGCCCTGGAGTTGGATGCCCGTGCTTAGGATCCTAGCTTAGAAATGTATGCAATCATGCAGAAGGGAACAGATAATACACATTCTACTCTCAGGATCTCTGTCTGCAACATGGCTTTCTTCCAAAGTCTAGGAACCAAAAATCAGGTTTTTGATTTCTATTTCTAGTTTGAGTACAACTCCTTCTTTGTCAGTCTCTCCCATTTTCTGGGTCAGGTGTTGTTAGTGTCTGCAGATTGCTGTAGTATGAGGTGGTGAATGAAAATCTAAGGTTTCCGTAGAAACAGAGACCTGAGTTTCTGAGCATTTCAGGGGGTATTTCTTACTGTTTATCAGAGATAGCAGTATGTTCTCTGGGGCAAGGTATTTGTCTTCCTCAGAAGAAAAGCATGAAAACATTATGTTAGAGTAGAACTATAATGTTTTATCTGTTTTTTTTTTCTTCTCTGTTATGTCTGACCCCGTAAATACACCTCCACGTACTTCCTGCATGTCTCCAGTTGAAGTCAGTTGAACTCTTGGCTACTCTCCATTTCAGGTTGTTGCTGTCCTGTCTTCTCCAGGTACTGTCAAAAGGGTGTCTAAGGAGGAAGAAAGAGATGCGTGAAAACAGGGCAGCTTAGGGAGCAGCTGCTGCAACCAATCAAGAGAGAAATAAATAGGGACCTTCTACAAGACCCACTCACTATCCTGGAAACAGTGGTTTAGGGTTCAAGAAGTAATGTATCTATGCTACAAAATCTAGAGGAAGTTGATATTTATTTATTTATTAAAGATTTCTGTCTCTTCCCCGCCACCGCCTCCCATTTCCCTCTCCCTCCCCCAA
>NC_022013.1:56324604-56337397 GCF_000317375.1 Microtus ochrogaster
TTAACCTGTGGGGTTTGTGTAAGTTTAACATGCAATGACATCTCTAGTGTGTGGCTGTAGGGTGAAACGAAGGGCAGAATGGGATCCTGTATTGTGTGATCAATTGATATCCTTACGGTGGGATCCGATGGATATCCTGTACTGTGAGGTCAACTGAAATCCTTACAGTGGGATCCGATGGATATCCTGTACCATGGGATCAATTGCTATCCTTGGTTGAAACAGTCAGTTGAGTCAGGAACCCTCTGTGTCTTTGTTTTCTAGGGCTTACTAGTGACTTCTGTGGGCTACAAGGGATTCCCAAATTCCATAGTTGGTTTTTATCCTGCTGAAATACAGATAATACAAGCCTTCATCTGCCAGTTCCCATTTCCTCCACTGAGGGCAGAATTTGGACATTTTTATTTTCTTTGAGTCTTTCCATGGACAGGATTGTGTTCAGGCTTTTTATTCCCACTTGTATACCATTTTTTGTCAAGTGAATTTTATATCCTGATTGTGTGTAATCATGTCATATGTCCGTTCTTGGATCATATGGAGGGGGAAAAGTCATTTCACCAAAGAAAATGCTGGCTAATATTATTAGAAAAGACTGGGTTTGGAGGAGGCAAATATCTTTGTTAGTGTTTTCCTTTTATTTTGAGGGCAGGAGACTTTAAATCCAGGCAACTATCCTCAGCAAGCTAGATTCACGGAAATACTAGGACTTCAGAATGCTCTCCAGCTCTAGCCAATGCATGGTCTGTTCTTTCCCATTGCCTTTTACTCACCGATTGTTGTTGTCAACATACCTCTGGATGCTGTGTTTGCATCTCTGCCTGTTGTTCCTCCGCCCAAGGCAGCTACCCCCTCTTCTCCAGCTTGTTAGCTGACTGTATGGAGGCTTCGAGCTTGGTTTCCTCTCTAGCAGGGTTCTGAGTTCTTTCCAACTTCTGTGCTTTCCAAGATGTGATCTAGTCTGTTTCTCTGTGTTTCTTTAGCCAAGAATTGCTTTTCATTAAACCATTCCTTCCAAATGTTTTTGCTACAATCGTGGTAATGAACTGACAGATGGGTGTCTGATCTTCAGTAGATATAATGAAGATTTATTTTCTAAACTGTTAGGACAAGCCAAGGGTATCATACAGAAAAAGCAAATAAACAAACATGGTTATACTTCAGACTGCGCTTCATTCAAGCTCTGGTGTTGATATCCTTGGATGTGACCTTCCTGCCAAACCATGGGGACAGAATAGGTATTCCGCACATAACCAGCTTAAGTCAGCATGGGGCTGCCTTATGATAAACACTCGTTGGAGAAAATCAGAACTTAACCTTGGTGCCATGAATCTTAACCTATTTGGAATATCATTTAAAAAAATCACTAACACAGAGGGAATAATGGTTCTGGTTGTTTAATCATCCTGTGCTCTTCAGAAATGAATATTTGGATACCTCATTTGGGCAGCTTTTGCATCATGAGGTCAACTTAATACCTGACGACACACAATGGGCTTCTCGGATTAGAGTTAATACTGTTGTTAAACTTTTGGATGAACACATTAATGTACAGTGAGAAGTTTCTGACTTCTAGAGTTGTGGCTGACTTGTTATCCTTGGCGGTAGCTGTCCTCTGTGTGTGTTACTTCACATAGCAAAGGGCTCCAGTCTTTTGTTTACAGTGTAGATTCCTTCCTCTTTCCTCGGCCTAAGGATTGTTGCTTAGGGAGTTTGCTCTCATGTCAAATTCAGCTATAGCCTTATAGATGATTATTACTTGTTTACTTTTACTTAATATTTATTTTGAAATGTCTGGGCTAGAACTCAGGGCCTTGAATGTCCTAAGCAAATTTCTCCACCACTGGGACACATCTCTAATCCTTTGTTTTGTTTCTTTAAAATAGTAACAGGCAAATATAGCAAAATTAACATGAAATGATTGGCCTCAGTGTCTAAAATGTGCAGAGGCTGAAAAGCCACTGCTGGGTGTCCACTGATGCATGCTGAACACTGTGGTGGATGAATTGGCTTTATACCCAGAGTGAATGGTGCAAGCCAACCATAAAAATAAAATGTACTAAACCACCAACTGACATTATGGAAATAAGATACTTGTTGGCCAAAAAAGCCACAGTGTATCAATTAGCAGATCTTAGCAGTTGGAAAGGAGAATTCTTGGTTCTGGAAACCGAATGCTACACGGTTTATTCTCATAGATTATTTCTCTCATATTTAAAGAAGTCTAGAGCAGTTACTGTATGTATGGGGGAAGTCCAGATAAGACTATAAAGCTTGCATCAATTTGGTTGGATGCTTTTGTCTACTGAAGCTGGTCCATACCATCCTACTAGGTCATTTCACTTGCTGTCATTTCAACAGCTGTCCGTTAAAATCTCAGGATTGTAAATCCTCACATCCCTTATGGCACTCACCTCACTCCCACACCTGGAAGGTATGCTCAAACAAGTATCTCCTCATGGACACAGTATGTCTGAATCAGACAGGTGGGGTGCAAAGCTTTGGCTAGGCCACTTGTTAGTCCATGGACTTTGGTAAAGAGTCTTGCCCCTTCTAAAGTTTATTTGCCTCATTTGGAAAGTGGAGAGATTGCACACCTAAAACAATGGCTCTAAGAATGAAGACTAATAAATGTGAAAGTGAAATGCCGTCCATTTTCAATAGTAGTAAACCCAGTTGGACACCTGTCTGCTCGGGGGGGGGGTAGGTTTCCAGCTCCAAAAGGGGGTTCCTTCCCAGAAATCCCAACCAATCAGGGCAACAAAGACTCTGTTTGGGTTTAGAAGAGTGCCTACCGTTGGGATCCATCCCTAGTCCTTTGACTGTATTTTTTTAAAACAGTAACAGGCAACCATAGAGAAATTAACATGAGATAATAGGCCTCTTTGTCTAGCATGTACAGAGGCAGAGCAGCCTTGCTAGATGTTCACTGATATGAAATCCAGGCAATTGGCAGAAACTCCAGGTTACAGAACATTTTGGCCCTAAGCAGTCCTTGACAAGATGTCTTCTGGAAAGCACATGGTCTACAAGGACAATTTGGGTTTCGGGGGGGAAAAAAGTAAGTAAAGAAATAAACAAAAATTTTAAATAAAAGGGAAATTTAGTCTAGTTGTAAAAGACTTTTTATTGGAAGCCAGTATGCTCTTTCAGCTGGCAGAAGCACTGGCTGCTAAGCCTGACCACCTGAGTTTGTTTCCCAGAACCTCATATGGTAGGATGAGAGAATCAATCCCCACAGCTTGTTCTCTGACCTTCAGATACATGGCTTGTACACAAATAAATAAATATTTTACAATTTTCTGGGATGTCTTTTAAAGACCAATTCATTTGGTTAGTTGAAGACATTGTCTCTTTCAATTTTACTCTTTACCACTTTGGAGTCAGGCAGATTTTATTGTTTGTGTTGTCCTTGCAAAGGCCTGAGAATTTAAAAAGCTCTGATTCCTTGACGGCAGAATGTACCAAAGATCCCGAGTTTACCAGTGCTGTTCTGAAAGTCATACAGCTGAGGCCCTTCAGGGTCAGTGTGTAGGGCACAGAAAAGAGAAACCCAGAATTCAGCCTTAATGCTGCCGTTTCTTTTTTTGGCAGTCCAGTCAAGGTTTCTATACATCTTCAAACCACCTCAGCTTGCCCTCCTGAGTTCGTTTCTGCTGTTGCTGTGACTAATGGCCGCAAACGTAGTTGCTTGCTCAGCGCCAGTTTAGGGCACAGCGGTAGAGGTTGAAAGTCTAACATAGGTCTCCCCAGGTCAAAACAGAGGTGTTCACAGACTGCGCTACAGAAGGGTGAGCTTCCTTTTTCATTCAGCTTTTGGCAGGATTTGGTGCTTGGCTGTTTTAAGACTCATGTCCCCGTTCTCTTGATGGCTATACTTCCTCCCAATTTAAAGACAGTCTGTCCTTCTCCATTCTAATTTCTCACAGAAATCCTGTTATCCCTTCTCTTGTATTCCATTTTAAGAATTTGTGATATTAGATCTGGCACACCGAGAAAATCTTAGATAATATTTCAGTCTCGAGGCCCTTATCTTAAGTACATCTGCAGAGTCCTTTTGTCGCTAGTCTACCAGCTTGAGCGGTGTCAGGATTCAGGTGTGGATATCTTTCGGGTGGGGCGCGATTCTGTTGACCACACCCATAGACAGACCAGGACAAACGGGGTGGAAACTCAAATGTCTCTAGGATTTGCTGATTTCACTACACATGGCTGAAAAGTTCTGCGAAAAGAAAAGTAAATAAACTATAGCCTGTAACAAATTAAAATACCTAAAAGAAAGAAGGCAAAAAAAAAAAAAATAGATTTTCTAGTACCTAGTTCCAGGTTCTGCTAACTACGGCTTAAATTATTCTTTAAGAAACTGTTGACAGATTGGTAAATTGCAACCCACACAGCCTTAATTAATTTTGTCGTATCTCTAGTTCACTTGGCTTGCCCAGGTTTCTTTCCTTTTACAGGTTTCTAGTGGTTCTGAGCTGGGTTGCTCTCCCAAAACAATTAGAAAAACCACAAAAATAAAATATCTTTTTCTTTTTCATTCCCATGCAGGCTGTGCTTTTCAGCTGATTCATCCAGTCAAAGAAAAATTTAATACGTTGTGTTCACATAGAATAACAGCACAGACCTGGAGATGGGAGATATGAAATAATAGGCAGAGAAAAAAATATAATAATATAAAATTGCAGGTTAAGTAGTTCTGAGGGCACAAACTCCAGAACTTTACTGTTCAGGGTATTCCTTTCCCTTCAGGCTGGCCTAGAGATAGCTGGAGTGCCAGGGGCTACGTGATGCTCAGCGAAGCAGCCAAAGGGTATGCCTAGAGAACCTTCCTCAGTGCTGGCCACCCGGGGCCACCAAGAACCATCTCTTAAAGTTAAAACATTATTCTTTAACAATTTGTCCCTATTGGCTAGTTCTCATAGTGTTAGAAGGTGCTATGTATGCCACTAGAAAAGAATGACAGTCATAAGGCTTACTGAGGTGTGAGTCCTGGGAGCTGCAATTGCAACCAGCCTGGCAAGACACGGCCACTGGCACAAATGTAGAGGGAATAACCAACTAGCTTCTGACTGGGTTTGGGGCCTTGTTTGTATGATGAAACCCATACTTGGCACTATTATTGGGCCAAGAACCTATAGCTGGACAGATCATAGACCCTAGAAGAGAGCCTACTAATATATTCTGCTAAATGGAAGTAGTGATGAACCAACTCCTGATGGTGTATAAACTCTTTAAGAAGATTAGTACTTAGCCCCAAATTCTTAGTCTGTTTTTTTTTTTTTTTTTGTTGTTGTTCTCGAATCCTTTTCTACCCACCAGGTAGCTCTAATATTAGCTTCTGCGGTCTAGTGGCTACTGTGACTATCTTTGTGACCAGATATTAATATGGCAGATTTTCAAGGACAGAGAGTGACTGAGCCTAGCATTCCTAGGTGTTCTGACTTTCAGGCGGCAACCTTAGGCAGTCTGGATGTTCCTGTTGTTATGTTTCCAGTAACAAGAAAACTGACTTTCATGACTGAGATCAAAAGATCAAAATAAATTTTGACTTCCAAAGAGCATGTGCACAGAAGCCCTCTTATCAATTCTAGAAGTAAGTTTCTGCTTCTCACTGGTGTTCAGTCTTTATGTGCTACAATAAGTCTCAATGGATGCTAAAGATAGTCACTCATTTTCCCTATTTTCCATCTCAGAAATCCTGTGCAGCTTGTCTGGTATCTGAAGTCATCCCACACAGAACCATCTCCAAGGCCTGAGGCTCCATGCTGCTATGCCTATGATTCTTCCACTGGTGCCAAGATTCTGTGTGGTTGTAAAGGTGCATCTTCTTTCCGTATCAAGCATGGGATAAAACCGGACTCTCTGAACATGGCGAACAATGAGGGCTGATGAGAAGCCGAGGACAATGGCATGAGGTTTTGATCCTACTTAATGTTCTGGCTTTGTGGGAGCCTAGCCAGTTTGGATGTTCACCTTCCTAGATATGGATGGAGGAGGGAGGACCCTGGACTTTCCACAGGGCAGGGAACCCGGACTGCTCTTTGGACTGGAGAGGGAAGGGGAGAGGAGTGAGGGGAGGGGGAGAAGGGTAGGAGGAGGGGGAGGAAAATGGGAGGCTGGGAGGAAGCAGAAACTTTTTTTTTCCTTTTCTCAATAAAAAAAAAAAGACTTGCTAAATTGACATCACCCATGTTTCAGTCACACTCGGGGCCAATCAAATTGCTAGAAAGGGTTGCAGACTTTTATGAGGACCTCAATGGCAAGGCTCTTTTAAAAATAGCTCCATAAGTTCGCTGTTGATTTTCTGATTTAGAGTAGCTTTGGCCTTTCTTTTTCCACTGCCTATAGAACGTTACAGAAATCCTATTATGAACGACAGCAGAGAAGACGGTATGTGAACCCATCCTAATGGTACTCCTCTACCACCATGGGTGGAGTAAGTGAACACGTTCTTTTCTCATACCTTTTCCAATCTACATTTTACAGAGCAAGAAAGAAAATCTTTGCCGTGACAACAATGCCAATCTTCCCCGAAACCCCTGTCCCAGTGTGTAACAAGACACAAATTTTGTAAATTCTACTCTCTATGGGAAGAGGAGACAGTTTGTAGAGATTTGTTGCAGGCTAGGATGTCATAAATATATTCTCAGGAGCAAACTCCGAGATGAGTGGCATTGGATATTGGGGATTATAACACTTCCGTGTGATATGGGTGTTTAGCCTGCATGTATGTCTGTGTATCATGTTCATGCAATTCTCGTGGAGGCCAGAAGAGGGTTGCAGAACCCCTGGAACCGTAGTATAACAGACAGTTGTTAGCCACTATACAGGGGCTGAGAACTCGAACCTGTGCCCTCTGGCAGAGTAGCCAGTGCTCTTAACTGCTGAGCCACCTCTCCAGTGCCTGATCCTCAGATCTCTTTCTTAGTCTTGGCTAGCCTGAAATTGAGATGATTACTGTCCACATTTCATCTATTGCTAGGTTAATTTCACCTAGAGGTTTGAGCAGTGAAGTAATTGATGTTTCTGTTGTGCAAACTGGAGTTGGATTTTTCCTGATACCCTGTTTAGTTAGAGTCCTAGCTCCTTATCGATAGCTTTTGCCTCATAGCTACTTCCTTTCCATTCTTACTGCCATTGGTCTTGCTTCGATACATGCTCAGAGCTTGCACTTTTTACTTTATGTTAAGAGTGCCTGTCTAGATGAAGGAACACTAGATCAGTGTTTTACAGAGGACTTTTTGCTGTGGAAAAAGCTGGAGTGGTTCCCAGCTTTCTGATTATATTCAGGTGTCTGAATCAGGTATCACATGGTAGAGAATGCGTTCCTTCCCCCATATTTTCGAGGATGCCTTTCATATAAAGTACAGTCTCTATTTGATGGAAGGCTTACTAGAATTTTCTCAAGTCAGCTTTATCTACTTCAGAATGAGAGTCTATTGGTCTTGATTTCTAGCACAAGTCTGTATGACTTCATTTACCATACTGTACATCTGTGTTTCCGCTGTGTTTTCATCTGTATCATAGTGAAAGGTTGAGAGAGGCCACTCTGGGAGCTGTTGCCAGGCATTATTTAAACCGGGCATCCTGAAGGCTGTTCATTATCTCTTCTTGTTTCACAGGTTCAGATGCCTCTGCTTAAATCCTTCTCCCTTCATTGACTTCTGCATGGAAGAAATATAATTATTCCTGTGGCTACTTCAATATGATTATTAATGATTGAAATGCTTCTTTGCTTAGAGAGATAGCAAAGACAAAATGTGTTCTTGTTTTAAAAAACGACAAAATGAAGGCTCTTCATTCATTCTTAACTACTAGCTCTCATCATCAAAGCTGTTTAAAGAATTGTCTGGGTACTGAAGGAGGCTGTGCATCTTTATCTACCTTTCCTGTCTCTCAGGAGTTCCTCGGAGAGATAGGATCTGAGAGGACAGTCTTTTCCATCAAAGTGTGTATGTCACAGGATACTGCCATAAAGACAGGTGTGCTGGTGTTGATTTGTACAGTCCCTCTGGAAAAAGGGACATAAGCCAATGCACAGGCTTTATAACACATAGATAGATGGAGCTCCGAGTTCATAGGAGTGGGGTGTTTCTGTCCTTTAAGATGAGAAGAATTGGGGGCTATATAGACGTCTCAGATGGTAAAGTGACCCTGAATTTATTCCCCAGCACTCATCTAAAAGCAGAAACGGTGATACATGTCTGTAATTTCAGTGATGTGGAAGCAGAGACAAGAGAATCCCTGTGACTTACAGGCCACCCAGTCTAGCCAAGCTGTCAAGTTTGAAGCTTAGCAAGGGGCTCTTCCTTAAGGAAAAAAAAGGATGGCATGAAAAGCAATCCAAGAGAATAAAAAAATTTTGATCTCTGGTCTCTACATTCTAGCGTGTGTGCACACAAACACACACACACACACACACACACACACACACACGAGGGGGGCAGAGACGGAGAGACAGAAAGAGGCAGAAACAGACAGACAATGACAGATAAGAAGTAACATCTTTCCAGATGATGTGATGTGATAGAGTGTGAGAGTGTAGGGTGACTTGTTTATAGGAACCAGAGGTCAGGAGAAACAGAATAAAGAAAGAGAAATCCGGACACCAACCCAGCCACAGAAACCTACAATCCTCTCTGCCTCCAAGATGTATTTGGTGGTGCATAACTTAGGGGAGTGATCAACCAATGTCTGGTTGAACTTGAGGCTCAGGCCATGAGAGGAAGCCAGGAACTGGAGGCCAGATAACCTAGGGACCTAGGATAGAACCAAATAATACTGGCCAAAATCCCCAAAATGATTCCTAATGGGATTCTGCTGTACTCACAGACTGGTGCCTTTCCATCCAGTCATCATCAGAAAGGCTTTCTCCAGCAGCAGATGGGAGCAGGTGCAGGGACTGACAGTCAGACATGATGCAGAGAGAGGATGTAAATTGGAGGTCTATCTGGTCCCTTCTGTCAGCGCTCAGGTACCTCATGGAAGTGTGGGGGAGATTGTAGGAGTCAGAAAAGATGAAGGTCACCAAGAGAACTGAATCAACTAAGCAGGGCTCACAGGGAGCTCACAGAGACTGAAGCGGCAAGCACAGGGCCTACGAGGGTCCGCACCAGGTTCTCTGTGTATGTTATGACTTGATGTTTGTGTGGGCACTCCTAACAGTGGGAGCAGCTGTATCTCTGACTCTTTTTCTTGCTCTTGGGACTCTTCCTCGTATTGGGTTGCTTTGTCCAGCCTGGACACGAGGGCTATCACTGCGTCTTATTGTATCTTGTTTCGTCACGTTTGGTTGTTGTCTCTTGAAGGTCTGCTCTTTTCTGAAGGGAAATGGAGGTGGAGTGGATCTGGGGGAGAGGGAAAGTTGAGGGTAGCTTGGGGGGAGTGGAGGAACGGAAACCTTGGTCTGGATATATTGCATATCTTGTATGAGAGAAGAACCTATTCTCAGTAATCAAAACTGATGTGACTGTGGGAGAAAGATGAAAACGGGAGTGAGGGCGTGTTGCACTCATGAGGAGTGTGGGCTGGGGTCGAGGGCAGCTTGCCCCGATGAGAGAAGGGTGTGAGGACCAGCCAGAGTCTCCGACTGGATGGGAGGAGTGTGTGAGAACGAGGCTGAGCAGGGGGAAAATGGCTGTGACTGGAACTGACCACAGGAGAAGTTTTGTAAGCGAAGAACATAGTCAGCACACAGGCAACAAATGGAGAAAATGATATTGATAGCTTAAAAATCAAAGACATTTTAATTACATACTATTGATAAGATATGCTGAAAACTCATTTTCTCTCTGCTTCTTGGCACAGCTCCCTGTTTGGAAGTTCTGAGCCTGAATAAAGCTGATGGAGCAGAGAGTGAGTCCTTGGTTCTAGAGCCTTCTCTGGAAGAGAATTCTAATGTCCTAAGAGGGCTGTTGATTATCCCTGTCGGGCCCTTGTGGCATGTTATATGGCAAATTCACAGGACCCTCAGAATCAAGCCTACTCATTGTGAAGTTTGTTATTAGGAACCTCTGCGGGAGGACTGGAGATGACCTGGCCAAATGCAGAGACCCTCAGATAATTTGTGATCTGGAGCTCATTTTCCCTCCTGTCCCAATTGATTATCCAGAAGAGACCAGACCTATTTGCTCTGACAGGACACCCCTTCCTCTAACTTGAAAATAACCCTGACGAAGACACCTACCCAAGACACAAAGCAGCTCTCTGCTCCTTTCGAGGACACCTACTTAGGGCATGAAGCAAGTTCTCTGCCCCTTTCTGAGGCTTGCAGTGACTACTGGCAACAGTGGCTTCCTCCTTCACACTTGAGTCACGTAACTTTGCCAGAGAGATGGATAGCTCCAGCGACAGATGCTGTCCCCATGGAGGCCATCTTTTCATTGTGCTGCCTTTCACGCCTACCCCACACCCTACCAATCTGTGATGCTCAACAGGCACTGGGCTGTGAAAGAATCTGTGCACATACAACTTTCCCTCTGCTTTCCAAAACAAGATAAGTCTGGAGAAAGACTCATAGTCATATTTCACTGAAGTCTTTTGCTAAATTAATTATAGGCAGCTATAATTCATTATGCTTTCAATTAACAATTAATTATGTACAAGAGAGAGAAATGTTTCATTAAGACTAAGAAACAACATGTATCATTTGTAGTTGGCACTTTCCTCTCACTCCAGAGGGAAAGGATTTATGGGCTACAGATTGCCTGAACCAGCTTTGTTTTGGAAAACACAAAGCCAGTTGTATCCATAGTCATAATGACAGCCTGGACTCAGGGAGCTGGGATCACTTACTTGGAAAACATAGCACCAAGGTTCCGCATTTCCTGAAGTAGAAGGAAGCCACATGGAGATGAATTCATCATTTATGGCAGAGATCTCAAAATCCAGTGCTCTCCCTCAGCTAGCCAAGTTATGAGGAAGAGTCAAGTAGACCAAGGCAGAGTGAGGGAGTCTTCTGCTGCTTTGTGGATGCCCCATGTTGGTAAGGGCACATGGGTACACAGAGAGGCACTCAGAAGACCAGGAAGAGATCTGCTTGAAGCCGTTTTCAGTGGCCTTTGGGAGGAGAGGGAAAACACCCTCAATCTGGATACAATGATCTGGTAGTAAGCTCTGGTACTGAGTTTCTCTTCCTGGGCAATCTGAAATGTTTTCCTACAATAGTGTCCCCCACCCTTCTTATCAGAGTTACACATTCCTCGGCCTTGACCTCCCCTCCCTCACTCTAGGTTGGCTCTCTGAACATAATTTTGTACCAAATTGCCAGTCTTCCTTTGAGACCCCACAATGTGTTCAGGAAAGCTGGTGAGGAGTTGAGCACTCTCTGGGAAATCTTATATGTAGATTCTCTTTCTTATGCTGTTATTCTCACTATAAACAATGACCACACTTCTATTGTTGTTTATCATGGGCACATCATGAATGGCTTTATACACATGTCCTAACCTAATGTAACAACAGCATAAACCCATGCTGCTATTGTTTCCATTTTATAGACGTGGATATTAAAGCCAGAGTAGCTGAGGACTCACGTACCATGACCCAGTTATTAAGCAGTAAAGCTAGAATTTACACCTGACCATCTTCCTATGTGAAACACACCACTGTCGGAATGTGCAGGAAATCCAAAGCGGTATAGAAGGAAAGAGACTTGGAAGGAGAAGTGCCATGAGTCCGTAATCAAGTTCGTTCTAGAGCTGGAAATATCTGCCTGTAATTAGGTGACTTTATTACTAAAGCCATTTTGAGACTGGCTTTCTGTCCCTTACAATTGGAAGGAATGTCAAGTTTGTATCAGGAAATGGGCCCTGAGAGTGTCAGGCACTGATGTTGCTTTCCTGAACTGACACACAGGGAAGGCTAATGAGAGGACTCAGCACATTTAAGTCGGAGCGATTAGCACAATCCCTATACTCTGACACATCCACAGGCTGACTTGTCTCATGCTGGATTTTAAGCTTTAGGAATCCTGGGAACGGGCAGTATGTTGCATTGGTCCCTTCCTCGAAGTCTTCAGTAAGGCCTATTCTAATGAGATGTAACAAAACACTGTCAAACTCAAAGGCTCGAAACACACATTTATTGTGACTTTACATAGTTTTGTGAGTTGTCTTGGCTCACTGGTGTTTCTCACAGACTATCATGTGGCTGTCTGGGATGGCTGAGTTATGCAAGCATCCTCAGCTGGTCTGGGAACTAGCTGGTTGATTGCTGGGAGCTGGGATAGGCTGTCAGTGTGAGGGACTTCACGTAGTCTTTACAAAACAGGGCAGCTGGATTTGAAGATGGAATGTCTCAAGCAACCCCAAAAGTCCTGGCATCTGGAATTCTGTACCTCCTTGTTTTCTGCAGATTTGTGTGTGTTGTTTGCTGAGATGGAGCATGAGGTGGAAGGGTGCTATCACAGAGAGGGGTAAGCTGACCACCAAAATCTGACTCAGGGAGCCTAACTGTCTGGTCCATGTGGGTCTGAAAGACGGCACTTTCGGGGGGTCTCTCGTGACGTTGATGCTTTGCAGACTGGAGGAGAGCAAACTGAACAGAACACCTTGGAGCATTAGAAAAAATGCATTTCTGACAAATAAACTCAAATCTGTCTATGCCTGGCCTGTGATTACCAACTCCCAAGTGAGCAGGGAGAAGCTGTTACTTTAAGTGAAATTTCCTTTGTTCCTAGTTAGGTCAACTATCTTAACATGTTTATGGATTATTTTGATTTTTTCTTCTATTGCTTTCTTAACCATTGGGTGGTTATTTTTCCATTATAAATTTGAAAACATTTTCATGTTTT
>NC_022013.1:56337602-56348103 GCF_000317375.1 Microtus ochrogaster
AAAGGTATCATTAATTTCCACTAGTTGTTTTGCCATTGGTCAGTTTAGAAACTCCTAGGAGGCTTTTTTAAAAATCAACTTGAAATGGTAGGTCTAATTCTACCTTAGGTCCACGAAGCTACCCATAAACTAGAAATAATAAAAACATAGAATGGTGAAAAAGATTGAGGTGTGACTCCTTCAAGGAACAGCATAGCGAGGGGGAAGCTAGCTAATGGTTGTTAGTGCTCGTGGCTATGGTGGCAGCTGGAGTCCAAGGGAGAATTTCAAAGACTGATACTGACAGTAGGTAGCATTGCGTGTTTTTGCTTCTGTAGCCTGTGCTGGCAAAGCAGTGGGTAAGTGCCTTGAGCTGATGAAAAAGACTTTGGCTGAGAGGGCCCTGGTGTGTGACCCCTTTCCGTTGTCCCTTCCCCTTAGATTTCTACACTTTTTTTGGTGCTACCTCTCATTGTCTCATTTCTTCTCGTTCTTTATTCTCTTCTTTCCTCTCTGGTTTTTTCCTCCTCCTCTTTCTTTTTTTCCTTCTTCTCCTCTCTGTCCTCCCCTCCTCTTCTCCTCCTCATCCCTCTCTCCTTGTCCCCTCCTTGTTCCACTTCCTCCCTTGGGTCTTGGTCCCCAAGGGGACACTAGATTCGGAAATTATCTTGGGACTGCCCAGAGCAAAGCTCAGCTCCTGTTTGTGCTGTAGGGTTGCTAGCTCCTTCTTTTGTAGGCACCACTGCAGGTTTCTGTTGGGAAGACGGGAAACAATGAACTAATGGGTGAACAACTGTCATATCTCCCATCTCTTCCTTTGTGAAGAGTCAGAGGTTTTTCCCGAGACCCTTATTCTAATACCGCCTCTCCATACTCTTGATAGAATTCTTACAAGGAAACAGATGCACACATACAATTATAGCATGACCTTGGTCTCAGGTTTAGAGCAATGATCTGGAGGTGAAATGAATTGTATCTGTTGTAATCACCAAGTGTATTTCCCAAAGGTGCATAAAGTTAGTCATTACCTGATGCAAAATCATTGAGAAACACACACTTTGGTCTCTGTCCTGGGTTCCTAACAGAGAGTTCCTAAAACCTTATTGGTTGGGACTCTAGGAAAATCTTTTGTTATAAAATTTGTTTTTCTAATCCAGTTTATCTTGTGGAGGCTTTAAAAACATTTCTAATTTCAATTTATTTAATCAATAATAACAATAATAGTACTTACTTATTACTATTGTAAGGTATGTGTATAGATCAGCATGAGGTGGGTGTATGCACAAGTATACAGGCAAGAGGACAATTTTCAGGAGTTGATTCTTCTACTGTGGGATTCAGGGATTGAGCTTGTATTGTGGTGCTTTTCCTGCAAGTCCTTCACTCATGAGTCCGTTTTACTTGCCCTAAACCCTACAATACTAATGTGATACTAATGTGATCTTTCTTTCTTCCTTCCTTCCTTCCTTCCTTCCTTTCTTTCTTTCTTTCTTTCTTTCTTTCTTTCTTTCTTTCTTTCTTTTTCTTTCTCCCTTTCTCTCTTTTTTTTTCTTTTCCTTTTTTCTTTCTCATGCTGGCCTCAAACTCACAGAGATTGGCTTGCTTCTTCCTCTGGAGTGTTAGGATTAAAGGCGTGTGTACCTTCTTCTTAACCTTGGAATTACTTGAGTGATAGAAGCATCTCTTCTAGTGTTAGACTCCTCATGGGCTTCTGGAAAGTTTGAGGGTAGGGATCATTGCTGGGGGGAGAAAGTGTGATTAGGAGGTTGGAACTTTAAGTCCCATTCCATGACCTTGAGGAAGGGAGAGGTGATGAAGGTTGAGCTGAAGATCAATGGCTAGCAGTGCAGTCAAACATGCCTATGTAGTGGAGGTTCCACAGAACTGGATGAAACAAGGGGGAGAGCTTCCAGACTGCTGAGCCATCAAGTGAAGGTCCCTGCTCTGGTGTGCCTATCGGGAGAGAGCATAGAAATGCTGCATTTCTTCTCACACCTTGGCCTATGTGACGGTTCCATCTGCTGGCCCATCTGTGTTTTGTACAATCCCTTCTATAATAAATGGATAGATTTTAGCACAGTGAGTCATATCTATGGAAGGGGTCTTGGACACTCCTAGTATATAGTCAGGTTTCAAGAATCTTCCGAGTCCCTGATGGCCTAAACTTGTAACTGGCATCTGAATTGAGACCAGTCTTATGGGATTAAGACCTTGAAAAGTGGGAAGAAACTATACTTTCAGGTAGTGTTGAATTTGAATTGCATTTCCAGACACTCATCTGCTGTCCAACTGGAGTGCTGTTTAGAGTGTCTGGAAAAACCCACACACCGTCTGGTGACCAAAGGTAACATGTTCTGAATTGGGAACTTTGTGTTGAATTTGTTTTGACCAAGTAAGAAAATTAGTATTGGCTAGTTTACATTGTCATTTATTAAACTCTTTTGAGTAAGACTGGCATTTGGTGATGAAGAACATTTTATACACAGCATGGTTGTTTTAAGACAAGGCTTAAAGTCAAATATAAGAAATAGAAAAGCTCAAAAACATTGCTTGTATACATAACAAGAAGCATTACGTATGATAGGGACAGAGGCAGAAAAGGGAAATATCCCAAGCAATAGCAGCATATTCATAGTTTTCCACCACTGTGGAAAAAAAAAAAAACCTTCAAAAGACTACTTCAAGCCAGAAAGATTCATTTTGGCTCACAATTTCAGATCATGATTTTCTGGCTCCATTGTATTTAGTCAAGGTAGAGACATCAGGTGAAAGAGGTTGGTGTAAGAAGGCTGCTTATTTCATGGTGTTCAGGAAGAAGGGAGGGTGGAAGAGAAAGAATCAACACACCTCCTTCAAAGACGTGCCTCCAGTGACCCCCTTTCTCAAGAGAGGCCCCATCTCCTAATAGCCCACTCAGCTCTGAGCTCATCAATGGATCAGTCTTTCGATGAGCGAAGTTGGTGCCCTCATGATCCAGTCACTATTTAGGGACCAAATCTTTAACATATCTAAAGGGCTTTCAGGGCATTGTATGTATAAACAGTATTTACCATCATGTATCAAGCACTCTGCTAGGCACTCCAAACATATTCGCATTAGCTTTTACAACCACTGTGTGTGATTTCACACCATTTATGTTTGCCATTCCACTGGGGTAAAGAAACACTAAATGGGAACATAAATTGCTCAAAACAAAAATAAAAGATATATCCAAGTCAGAGCCCAAACAGTAATGTAAGTGATCCTAGCCCTGGGCTCTGGGCTGTTTCCTTCACAAGGCTGCATCTCAACTGTAGGCTACAGATTGGAGCACATCCAGATATATGTGCTTAGCTTCCAGGGAAAGGGGAAAATAGGAATCAGATATTCTGGCAATGGACCACATAGGGCTTATTCTGCTGCTGCCTACTAGGAATCCTAACGATTCTAAAATTGCTGGAAATGAACAGTCTATCCTGGCTTAGACACAGGAAGATAAATCGATAGAATGAAAGAGTCCCAAGACACCAAGATATATGAAATATTAGTTTATACAGAGAGAACATTTAAAAATCTTTGGTTATATGATTGATTATTCTAAAATATTGATTTTAGAAAACTTTGGAAAGCCAATACAAAGTTAGATCTCAACCTTATGGATTATTTAATTATTTGTAATGGATAAAGGGCTAAAGAAAAGTCTAAACGTTGAGATCCTTTTAACAGTTTGGTGGTAGGGAAGGTATTTTTAATCTAAATTAAAAAAAAAAACTTCAAAGTTACAAGGAAAAAACACCTGCCACCTTGGCAATATATAATTTTAACCACCTGAGCTGCCAAAGTTTTAGAATATACTTAAATGCATTAAAGAAAATGTACAAATATGCAATAATTTGCAATCCAAATACTAAGCCTAGACTTATTATCCAAATACGTGGGATAGGATCTTATAATTAATCTAAGCAGGTCATGAATAAGAATAAATGCTGCAAGACAGATCAATATTCAAACAAAATAAAATTAAGTGACTAGTAAATTTGCATACGTATGAGGAAAGTTTAGCAATGGCAAGGAAGCTTGAGTTCATATAACAACATGGTACCATGGATTCCCTCTCTCGAAGCTAAGTTAGACCCAGAACCAGTGTGGTTTGGCTGTAAGACACCAGAAGAAAGAGGCATTTGCCTACATTTTGTTATTTTTCTCAGCATCTCAGCCAGTTTGGGAAACTGTTTTTCAATCAAGCGCTTGGGACACGGATATTTTTACAGAGCCTTGTCAACAGAAAGCAAGACATTCAAAGGGAGGACCACAATGGTTTAATTTTACCAAAAACTTAGTTTTGAGGAGATAGTAATGCTAAAACAATCCTATCTATGTCCCTAAGTTTCCTCCATTGGTAGCATCTGATAGTATCAGTAAAGTCAAGATCCAGAACTTTCTTCAGTTACAGATGCCTCCTTTCCTGTAGATTATCTATACCCACCTGGCTCACTCTCATCTCCTCCAGTTCGTGCTCCATTTCTGCTATGGGGTATTGGAGAAAGGTTGTACAGCAGAATTACACACACTTTGGAGTTGACTTTCTTTATTCAACACAGTGTTCTCTAAGCATCAGCGCTTCTCTGTGCATCCACAGGTTCACCTCTTTCCCTTTCAGTAGCCTTCCACAGTGTGAACATATTGTAGTGAACATTCCTTGGAGGCTTCTTTTGTTTTTTGGAAGTTGTGAGTGTTACATCTCTAGAAGGAAAGGTGTCCTGACTTGTTGGAAGCTCAGTCTGTACCTGAAGCTGGGGTGCAGTGGCGATGGTCTCCCCAGCAGGATGTCACAATCCTGCTCCTCTCCAAGGGAGAGCTATTACAGCTGAGCTCTGCTACACCACCCCCACCTTTCGTGGTGCTTCCCAGCAGGGACCTACTTCTCTCCAGTTCAAGATGTTGCTTCTTCTGCTTCACTCTGCTAAAGGGGAAACCCCTGCGGAAATGTAGCAATCTCTGCCAGTCGCGTTGACAAGTTGTTACTTTCTTCT
Source organism: Microtus ochrogaster (assembly GCF_000317375.1). Taxonomy (NCBI): domain Eukaryota; kingdom Metazoa; phylum Chordata; class Mammalia; order Rodentia; family Cricetidae; genus Microtus; species Microtus ochrogaster. Next base: position 56,342,594 of record NC_022013.1, read on the forward strand.
GCTCAGCTTCCCTAAGGAAAGTTCTGCTTTGTAGCAGTGAAAGATCTTCACCCAAAACTCTTTTAAGAAAGAGATTTATTTGGGAAGGAGGAATCCAGGACACAGGCTGCCTCTGCCAGGGTGGGAAAGGACTATCAGCAACTGAACAGGCAGAGGGGCTTATAGAGGGCTCTTAGGGGCAAAGTTTTCCCAGGGAGAAGATTGTCTGCTCGGGGATTGGTTAGTTTTCCGTCTCAGGGATTGGTTGGTTTAGTGGATCAGGGGCAGCCTTGGCTCTCTGGTTTCAGGGCCAAGCTGTTTCTTTCACTGGCCCCTTTTATCCTTCTGGCTCTATTTTCAGGACCAGGGTGTATTTCTTTCACTGGCTCTGGTTCCCAGGCCAAAGTGTGTTTCTGGTTTCACAGTCAGGGTGTGTTTCTTTGCTTCTGGGTACAGGGCTAAAGTGTTTCTTTCACTAGGATGTTTCAGAAACAGGGTAGGCTTCTTCCACTAGTTTTGGTGTCAGGGCCAGGGTGGGTTTCTTTGGCTGGCCCTTTTATCCTACAAAAGTAGTATATTTTTTTTCCCCAATTTAGAGCTATTATAAAAGAAGCTGCAGTGAGCTTTTATTCATAAGTTTTTCAATACATATTTATTGGTTTGTTTATTTATTTAGTATATTTATGAGGTGATTAAAAGGACAACTTGGGGATGTCTGTTCCTCATTTTTGAATGGAGAATATGTTCTTATTGGAACATAAAAAAAAAAATAAAAACGTGTGGGGATTGAATGAGAAACATCCTCCAGAGGCTCACATCTTTGAACCTGGTGGACTGAAGGTGTTGAGAATGATATGGAATCCATAGGAGGTAGTATGTAGCTTGAAGTGGACTTTCTCTCTTTTTTGCTTTTCGAGACAGGGTTTCTCTGTAGCTTTAAAGCTTGTCCTGAAACTAGCTCTTGTACACCAGGCTGGCCTCAAACTCACAGAAATGGGCCTGCCTCTGCCTCTGCCTCCCGAGTGCTGGGATTAAAGGCATACGCCACCATCGCCCAGTGGAAGTAGGCTTTTTGAGTGCACAGCTTCACTCCACTTCAGATGTTCATCCCTGCTTCCTGGATACAGCTGAAGATGTGATGTCATCTCATGCTCCTGCTCCCTACTGCCATGTTTCCCCCATCACTTTTGGAAACCACAACTTGTTAGGTTGGGAGAGTAGGTCTCAGTCCCTTGCATCTTTCCCAGCCCCCAGGCCTGGTCTGGACTTAAATCCCCAGGGTACTTAAGCGATCCCCCAAAAGAAGAACACGTGGTCTCCCTTTTTTCCTCCTGGGAAGGTCGCCTTCCTATGGCTTCCGGTTTCCCCCTGGGGCCACCCGAGAGCACAGATCTCTCATTAAGCCTGGATATTTCTTAATTTGGCTTGTTTTGATTTGGCTTGATTGGGAATTTTTATGTCGTCAGGGAGCCTGCGTTAGGAAATATTCTTAACACAACTCAAATAAGCTTGTTCGTCCATAAGCAGCTGTTGATCATGGTGTTTCCTCATCACAGCAGACAAGTAACTAATTCCCTGTGTTCCTGGATGTCCTCCTCACCAGTACCACGTGAAGACAGGTAGAGTGGAGAACACAGGGAGCTCATTGCCTTGCTTGTCTTCCAGTTCTGAGGTCCCTAACCGTGCTCGCTTCTGCCCGTTAACCTTCTGCCCGTTAACCTCCTCGTGTCTCATAAAATACATATCGTTCAGGACACTTAGCTCTGTTTAGCGGAGGAATTAGGGAAAAGCTGACCATATCAGTCTGGTTTTTTCAGAGTAACGTTATAATTCATTTTAATTCTGTTCATCTGGGTTCCTCTCATTAGTCTTTATGTCATTTTGAGACACAATCATGTTGTCTATATTTTCTGAAGAATTATTTTACCATGCTTCAACAGGAAAGCGAGAACTAAATTAGACTTTTAATAGAAATTTAATAAAATATATTAACATAGTCAATATGAATTATGGAAAAAGTCATGGTTATATGTTATATGTGATGCTATACTTATTCCTATTTATCTTTTAAGATCTAATAGTTTTCCCATTTTAAGTTGAACATTTTTTATTATTAAAAGTATTCCTAACAAATTTATCCTATTGACTCTTTACCATGGACCAATATAGTCATGCATCGTTTAATGATGAGGGTGATGTGAGAGTATTCTAAAAAAAAGTGCCATTAGGTGACTTCATCATTGTGCATTAGGTGATTCATCATGGCTTCCACTTATACAAACAAGAATGGGAGAGTCTGCTGGTAGATTGATGTTAAGCATTGTTTGTAAGAAAAAGGACTATGCTATAAAAAATGATAGAAACTACAGCACAGTGAATATATAAAACTAGAACAAAGTTGTTTATTTTCATTATCAAGTACCATATACTTTACATAATTATATGTGCTGTACTGTTATAAAAATAAAACCTTCAGCGGAGTAGGTGTGCTTATGCCAGCATTATAATAAACATACAAATATGTGTTTCCCTGTTCCATTATGATAGCGATAATTTCAATGGGTGATAGGAATTTTAAGCATCATTACAATTTTATGGTACCGCCATCACATATGAAGCTCACCACTGATCATGATGTCTATTATATATAGATTATATTGATTTTATATACCTACATTTCAGGTATCCATTGGGTAAGATACTAGACACCTCCTTAAATATGCTTGTTTTCCCAGTTATTTGCTCCTAATATTCATAGAATAGTCATCGTATCATTTAATGCTCAAATAACAACTATTGAGGGAAAAAATGTGGGAATGAGTAAAGGTCAACTTGTACACAAAATTAATTGAGAACTGCCTATGTAATTAAGTTAATTTGGATAAATTACCACTATGAAGGGAAAGTGAGAACTACAAAAGGCAGTTCTAAGTCCATTTTCCTGAAACTCCAAAATTTATCTATAGCAGCAGCTACGCACATTTAAATTTATATATGGAGGATGTAGATATATCAGATAAGGTTTGGAGTGATGAGCGAGAAGAAATTGTGAGGGACAAAGCAAGGCCAGAAGTCTGTAAGACAGTAGGGTGCTCTTCACCATAGTAAAAACTCATGTGATTCAGTTCCTCTTCTACTGAGCTAAGCAGGGCTGTGTGAAGAGACCCTGGAAGTGAGACCCAAAGCAACATGGTGGTGGTGGTAATTTCAGACTTCATTTTTATTTTTGCTTTCATGAATCACTCAAAATGCTCACTGTGAAAAAGTAAGATTGTAATTTAAAATTTAAATTTTAAAATTTTTAGTAGAAAACTTAAGAATAAAAACTAAATGTCATAAGAGAGAGTTCAGCAAAAGAGTCAGTCTAACCTTTTGGAAATCTTACCTCTACTGAAGTTTCTTTAATGTAAAACAACAAACATTAGTAAATGAAATAAATTACAGAAACTTAACTGAATATTCATAATTAAAGAGGTCCCAAAGGCTTGAGCAATGAAGATAATATCAGTATTTCTCAATGAATCTTCTCAGATAGTCCTGGGGGAGTCAGTGAGAGCAAAGATAATTTTTCTTTGTCTTTAATTGTACAAGCAGAGTGCAAAGAGATTTATTCAATTTCAATGTGGTCATATTGGGAAGAGGTACAAAGACAGGAGTGACCCTCCTCTTGCCCCTGCCCAGGTTCATCTTCAGAATCCTAACAGGAGGGTAAGAAGATGGAGAAAGAGAAATTGGAACAGAGACAGAAATTTGCAAAGCTAAGGCCCACAGTGGGATCTGCACCTATTGTTCTCAGTTCCAGGGTCCTTCCAGGTTCTTCTGTTGAGTAGTAAATATTTCTGCAAGTGACAAGTTTCTCTTCTGCCTGCTCCCAGGGGTTTAGTCTTTTCTCTCACCTCCAAGCCCCAATGAGATTACCTAGAAAATTTTAATTTCGTGGGTTCTGTTCAGTTCCTTCAGTGGTCAGATAGGAAAAGGCAAGGGAACAAATGGCTCTTTAGGGTGTATTCATTCCTGCCTGGCATGAAGGTGAGATACATGCATTTCCCCACTCTTTGTTTTATCATCTCGTTTTTATTTATTTCTATATTTACTTTTATTTTCTACTTATTGAAAAGATATTTTTTCTCACATAATCTTTTATTTTTTTTTATTTTTTTTTTTTTTTTTTTTGGTTTTTCGAGACAGGGTTTCTCTGTGGCTTTGGAGCCTGTCCTGGAACTAGCTCTTGTAGACCAGGCTGGTCTCGAACTCACAGAGATCCACCTGCCTCTGCCTCCCGAGTTCTGGGATTAAAGGCGTGCGCCACCATCACCCGGCTTCACATAATCTATCTTAATTACAGTTTCCCCTCTCCCTATGCCTTCCTGTTCTTCCCCAAGTCCCTTCCCACCCAGATCCATCTTCTTTCTGTCTCTCATTAGAAGCAGGCTTTTAAGGCATAATAATAAACTAAAATTAAAATTTAATTAAATAAAACAAAACTAAAATAATGAAATAGAATAAAACAAAGGGAAGGAAAAAATCACAAGAAAAGGCACCAAAAAAGAGAGCAGAGATAGACTCTGAGACCAACTTGTTTGCACACTCAGATATCCCATAAAGCCCTTAAATATATATAAATAAAACAAAGTAAAAATAAAAAATAAGAGTTTTTTTTTTTTTTTAAAAAAAAGCCTTGACATGTTTTCATGAGACAGGAACCTCCAAAGAAGCTTTGTGTTCATTTTCTGCTGACCATCTACTGCTGATCGTGCAGCCTGATGAAAGTTTCTGTACCCCAATAAACCCTCTCCGCCGATGCAATAATTCAAATCATACCAAATCAAACCAAACTGGAAAAAGCCCAGGATTAATGGATACCAAGGCTCTTGGGTGGTTTTCCAGCCCCTCCAGAGAGAAGAAAGGGAAGGAAGACCAGTAAACTATTATGCCCATATCCGCGAAGTCCCCACAAAAGCCAACAAGGAGACTGAGTCCGGTATGTAAAAGCATAGAGTCTTTATTTTAATCAGAGTTTGCAAATTTGATCTTTCTGCATGTCCAACATATTGGAATAACAGGAGAGCCCCGAGCTCAGTGAGAATTGGGTTTTTATATTAGTAAAGGTGGGGCTGAGGGCTTTCTGAGGTTTTAGGACCTCTGATTGGCTGACATTTGTCTAGGGGTGTCCTGGTGAGTGCGTTCTGGCAGGTGGTCCTATCTACTACAGCAGTTGGACTGCTAGGCATTTCCTTTGAATGGTCTGTTCCTGGGTGGTGGTCCGGTATTCTCAGTTTGTGGTTCCTCTTGCCTCTGGGTAAACTACTGAGACTCAGACCTCAGGTTAAATTTATTGATGGCGAATTCTATTCTGGCAGGTGATAATGGTTGGAAGTAAAGAACTTCCTTTGGGTGACTTCCATAGTTAGCTTATCATGGCTGGCCCCCATGAAAACATCTGGAGAATAAATACCCTTTGGGGTGGTCTTGAGCATCTCTGAGGAGGGGTCATTGTTTGACGGACTTTCTCAGAGGTGAAGTCTGGATTG
>NC_022013.1:56348864-56355620 GCF_000317375.1 Microtus ochrogaster
GCTAATAAACACATATAAGCGAATATATGCCATATTGTCTTTATAGGTCTGGGTAACGGTTATGCCCAGATCTGTTAATTCTACCTAAAATCGACAAGGAGTCCTATATGTAAAATCAAAGAGCCTTTATTTTATACAATTTTGCGAACTCAGACTTTCCATGCGTCCAATATATTGGGATGATCAGAGAGCCCCAAGCTCAGATAGAGTTCGGTTTTTATAGTAATAAAGGTGGGAGTGAGGGATTTCTAAGGTTTAGGACTTCTGATGGCTGACATTTGCCTAGGGGTGTCCTGGTGAAAAGCGGTGGATATGTGCTGGCAGGTGATCCTATCTACAACAGTTGGAACGTTAGGAATTTTCTTTGGATGGTCTGTTCCCCAGGTGGTACCTGGGAAATCTCAGTTTGTGGGCTTTATTGGAACCAAGTATTGCCTCAGGGTAAACTACTGAGGCTCAGGCCTCTATTGAGCTCACTCAGGATAATTTTTTTCTGATTCCATCCCTTAATCAGTGAATTTCATGATTTCATTGTTTAATGTTTTAGTAATCCATTTTGTAAATGTATTATGTTTTCTTCTTTATCCATTCATTTGTTTGGGGGACTTCTAGTTTTTTTTTTTTCAATTTCTGGTTGTTATAAATAAAACAACAATACACATGGTTGAGCAACTATCTCTGTGGTAGGATGTAGTGTCCTTTGGTATAGTTATAAGAGTGGGCTGGGTGGTTCTTGAGGCAAATCATTTCCTTACTGACTGTACAAGTTTGCATTCCTACCAGCATTGAAGAAATGTTCCCCTTGCTCCACATCCTCACCAACATGAGCTGTTACTTGTTTTATTGATCTTAGCCATGAAAGGTCTAAGATGGGTTTTGCCTTTCTACATGAAGCTGAAAATTGTCCTTACAAGGTCTGTGAGCAATCATACTAGAATCTGAATGAAGATTACATGGAATCTTTGGGCTACTTTTGTCCTGCAAGTTGTAAAGAGGGAAAATCAGGACTCCCAGGCCATTCCTGGTGACATAGTGAGTTCAAAAGCAGTCTGGGCTGTATGAGACCCTGTCTAAAAAAAAAATTGCAACTAACACAAAGATGAAGATATGTTCTAATCTCTTTCAACAAATGGGATACAAGAGCAGAGGAAAGCCTGCTTAAAAAGAGCAAGTACTAGGAATTGCTCAGCCCTTGTTGGCCCTGAACTTTGCATCCTCATGCCTGAATGTTAGCTTTGGTGTTGGGATAATAAACAGGAACTGCCACGTCTTCTTATAAGTACAGTCTCATTTCAACACTAAAATATCCTTAAGGAAAACAGAGATAGAAATGATCCACTCTGGTTTTGGGCAGTTAAATATATATTTAGATAAAAGTCACATATTCTAAAAACCTATGGGGTTTATAAGGGAGGCATATTTCTTCCTTGACATAGAGGGACCCCCCCCCAGTAGAGGCACTGCCCAGCATCAATGTCATTCACTAGGTCTACAGCACTTTTCCAGGCCTGGTTCCTGTTTTTAGTGCTCTGTAATTTAGAGCCATGATGATTGCCATTTCTTCCAGTTGGGTCAATGAGGTGGGTCTACTTCTTCCTTTAAGTGAGCATGTTCCAGGTCAGGACTGCTGGATTCTGAGCCCAGGCAGAACTGGCAACAAATGTTGTCCAGAATTATTTCCCACAGAGATGATGCTCGGCTGAGTAATCGTGGATTAGTAACTCATCCACAACTTCACCTTTCACTCCTGCCATATCACTAACATCTCATTGGCCAAAGTAAACCACGTGCTTGACACGGGTAATAGATTCATATTTGCATAGATGTCATAGTTGGGACTGAGCACTTCTTCTTATACTCCAGTCTAATAGTCAAAACCATCTTTATCCCCATAAGATTTTGTCTGGGAGCTTGGTGGGATTAATCAGAGCTGTAAGTGATGGGTTGTTGAGCTTTAGAATGAATTTGCTTTCATTGGGATCACACACAGTGTTGAATGGCAGCAGAAAAGAAGAAAAGAGGGGGAGTATTCTGGAGCTAGTGTTCAGTGCTAGTTATCATCCTCCTGGCGTGGCAATATTAGCATGTGGCTATGACTCTCCATTTCAGCATTCCCCACATCTTACATAATAGACACATAATACTTCTATAAATAGAAGTCATATATATGTGAGGGAATAATGAACTAAAGGAAGAGAGGAAGGGGAAGAGAAGAAAAAATCTTTTCTTCTCAGTTGATGGAAACAAGAACATAGAATTGATGGAATGGGTGTGAGAACATCATTTTAAATTTATACAGCATGTAAAGAGAAAGTTAATGTTTCAAAAATGTTCATTTCTTTCATGTTAGCTAAGTTTTGTGGTCAGGGCAGAGGATAAAGATCATATTTTTATAAGGCATTGATTTTTTTAAGGGCAAGAATTGGAAAAATCTTTCAAGGAATTGATGTCTACTCTCCATTTTCTTAAGAGAGTGGTGATTTATTGGATTAGGGAGGCTGACTTGCTTCCCCTTTTCCTCTCCTCTGTTTCCTCATCTGCAAAATGAAGAGGTTGAGCGCAGTGAGAACTAAGGGTTCTTGAAGATGTGGCTGCCAGTAATTTGAACACTGTAATACTCTTCCCAAAGTCAATCATCTCCAGATCTGCTAGTGTAGGCAATCTTCCAAAGTCTTCCTGTTTACTTGCCACAGGCTGATGTTTCTATGGCAGCTTGCTAAGAACTACTTATGGGCAGGTCTCTTACTATTGCTCCCAGTTTTATAGATATTAATGGGATTGTACAACTTCAAAATTCCAGTAAGAGAGAGAAGTCTAGAAGCCCTCCATTATTAAGCTGGAAACATATTCCTCAGCATATTTGCAGTATCTCTATATCATAATTTATCCCGAGTAATCATTGATCTCACTTTCATTTTACATAATGCTATCTTCTATGAGCAATTTAATTATCTTCTAAGCAATTATCTTTAGTGGTCAAATGGGATTTAATATTTAAATCTTTTTATAAACTGTATTATGATGACAATGATGATAATTACTTCTATTGTAATATGGCATTGGGATCGACCTCAAGGCTTCATGAATATTAGACAAACATTCTACCATTAAGCTGCATTACAAACACCTTATAAAGTGTTTTGAACCCCAGTGAACCTTCAGAATGATTAGGGGTTAAATTCAAGGACTTTAAGACCTTACACACTGCATGTGAAACCCTTATTCTATCACCTACAGACTACGTGACTCTGGATAAGCTTTGTTTTGTTTTTCCTAGGATATAAAATACAAACACAACATAGACTTCCTGTAAAAGTTTATTTGGATTCCAGACTATATGCTGTCTACATAGATGCTATAGTATTCCCATACAGGGCCCTGTATTTAAGCCTTAGTTCTGGCTTTATGCTACTGAGAGGTTGTGGACCATCTAAGATGGAAGCCCTTCACATCACTGGTAGCGTGCCCTTGAGGAAGATTTCTTAGAGTCATTGAAGGATGTTCAATATGATAAGGGTTCTCAGGAAAACTAACTAGGCAACTTGACAGTATTTCAAGTCATACCTCAGATGCTACCCCTCTAGCGTTCCTTCTGTCCTTTCTTGGGTATCATTCCATGGCAGCAACTATTGTTTCTGATTGATTGACACCTCATCTCTGAAGCCAGAAAGAAATGGCTGCAAATACTTGAAAATTAATTACTTATTTTCCTGAGTAAAGACTCTCTATAGATGGTTATAAAGTAATTGTTCCTTTTCCTGAATTGAGGAAAAGATAACTTGAGCTTAAATGGAAAACCAAAGGAAGGACCATTTTAAGTCTCCAAACCCAGTTCTCTACAGAATGACACCCACCCTGACTACACACGATAAATGCCCAACACAATGTTTCAAAGGCTGTAAGCTCAATGCATTTGAACTGCTTTTAGTGGTACAGTGGTTTTACTTAATAAATAACAAAAGTAAAGATGCTTGCTTTTTGCTTACTTTTTTAGTGCTTGTGTTTTACTTATTAATCCTTTTTAAAAGATTTAATTTTTATTTTACATATATGAACTTTTTTTGCTACATGTATATAAGCGCATCATGGACATACAGTGCCCATGGAGGTCAGAAAGGGGATACTGGACGTCCTAGAACTGGAGTTACAAATGATTATGAGATAGCTTGTGGGCGCTGGGAATTTTAAGACCCTCTTTAAAACCCTTAAGATCCTCTGCAAAAGCAGCAAATGTTCTTAACCACTGAGCAACCTCTCTAGGCCCTATTTATCAATTTTTAAATGGACAAAATTTGTAAATATTTGAGGTTGTACTGCATGTGTTTTGGCATATATGTGCACTGCAGAATGACTAAACTGAGCGAACAAATATGTCTCTTGTCTCACATGTCATCTTGTTGCAGTGAATTCCATGCCATTACCCCTTTAGCTATTTCCATGTTTCTTATTAGTTTCTTATGACAATGTTTTACACTTGTAATTATCCCTTTAAGTATCAACATTTTAGTGCTTTTTAATAAATATATACCATCTTGGTCTCAGGATGATTTAATAAATTTATACTCCAATGATAAGATCTGTTCTCTCCAAAATTACTTATTTTTAAATACATAGCCAACTTCCAATATTATGGTTCTTAAAGTAATATATACATGCTTATGAAAAATGCGTCTAATTTTAAAACAATATATCACATATATTTCTTGACAAAATTAACTCTGTACTATTATTTTTAATGTAAACTAGTATCTTTACAAAGTATAGAACTTATTTATATAGCCCTTTATTAATAGGCATTTTCTAGCTGTGTAATTTGCAATTTGCTAAATTTTACAATACTTGAGCATATATTTGGTCAATTTGTTCAATTATCCAACTAATATGAATTTAGAAGTGACTTTGCTGAGTTAAAGATAGTCATACTTATGTTCTTATTTTCTCAATAAAAATTTATTTTTTGTAATTTTGTAAATTTACATCAAATTTTGATCACATTCAATTCCAAATTTTCCACCTAAATCCTTCTGGATCCACTACTCACTCACACACATTAAAACAGTTACGCTGGGGCTGGAGAGATGGCTCAGCAATTCAGAGTACTGACTATTCTTCCAGAGGACGGATGTCCTCTCTCAGCACTCCATGGAAGCTCACAACATTTTGTAGCTCCAGTTACAGGGCATCTGGTACCATCTTCTGGCTGCCACCAGTGCCAGACATTCATACAGTGCACAGATATATATACACATACAAAATTTTTAGGTTACTCTGTTTACACTGAATAATGTCAGGTTTTGTTATTGTTGTTTTGTTTGTTTTTATTTTACATCCTGACCACAGTCCTCCCCTTCTCTTCTCAGTCTTTCTCCCACAATTCCCCTCATTCTCCTCCCCACATCCACTTCTCTATTTCTTTTCAGAAAAAGGCAGGCCTCCCATGGATGTCACCAAAACATAGCTTATCAAGTTGTAGCAACACTGAGCATCTGACCTTGTATTAAGACTGGGCAAGGCAACCCAGTATGTGGAACAGGGTTGCAAAAGCCAGTAAAAGGGTCAGAGACAGCCCCTGCCCCCACTGTTAGGAATCCCACAAGAAGACCAAGCTTCAAAACTGTTCCATATATGTAGAGAACCTAGGTTGTTCAAATACAGAATCCATGGTTGGCATTTCAGTCTCCTATAAGCGCAGGTTTGTTGATACTGTAATATCCTTGACATCTCTGGCTCCTATGATCCTTCCTCCATCCTTCAGTCAGATTCCATGGGCTCAGCCTAATGTCTGACTGTGGATCTCTGTGTCTGTTTCTATCAGTTGTTGAAGGAAGCCTCTCTGATAACTATTGGGCTAGGTTCCAATCTATGAATATAGCAGAATATTAACAGGCATCGCTACATTGACATTTTTTTCCCCTCCAGTCTTGTTTGATTCTATCATAGATCTCTCTTTGCTGTCCAGTCTCTGGATCCTAATGTTCCATCTAAGGGTAGGTTCACTCCTGTGGCGTACATCTCGGTCTGGATCAATCATTGGTTGGCAATTTCCACAATCTCTGCTCCACTTTTACGCCAGCACATCCCATAAACCCACAAACAAGACAGACTGTAGGTCTAAGATTATATGGCTGGGTTGGTGTACCAATCCCTCCACTGGCAGTTTTGCATGGCCACAGGAGATGACCAGCTCAGGCCACACATCTGCAATTGCTAGAGGGCTTTGCTGGGGTCATCCTTATAGATTCCTGAGAGTTTCCCCTTGCACCAGGTTTATACTTGACCTGAAATGCATCCCTTCCCAGTCAGCTTTCAGTACTCTCCACCCCTACACCTACCGGATCCCCTGTGTTTCCATTTGTACCTGCTCACAGTCCATGAAATCTCTTCTATTTTCCGTTCTCAGAGAAATCTGAGTGTCTGCCTTGGGCCCTCCTTGTTACCTAGCCTTCCCTGGGACTGTAGATTGCAGCACTGTTTTTCTTTACTTTATAACTAAGATCCACTTAAATGCATGTTTGTCTTTCTGGGTCTGAGTTATCTCACTCAAGATGATTTTTTTTTCTAGTTCCATCCATTTACCTTCAAATTTCTTGATGTCTTTGCTTGTGATAGCTGATTTTTGTTAATTTGGGTATTTTCTCTCTGCCTTTTATTTAGTTTGGATAAGGTTTTGTGTATCTGGTTGATTTTCTCAAAAATCAACTCTTTGTTTCATTCATTTTTGTATTATTTGTGTTTCCATTTTATTGATCTCAGCTC
>NC_022013.1:56356547-56366294 GCF_000317375.1 Microtus ochrogaster
AAACTGTCATCAGTGTTTTTGATATTGGCAGGTGTGAATCTGAGAGTTGTTTTGAATTGCATTTATTTGATTGCTAAGGATGTTGAGCATTTCCTTACGTGTCTTTCAGCCATTTTAGATACATCTGTTGAGAGTTCTTTGTTTAGGTCTCTACCCATTTTTTTTATTGTATTGTTTGTTCTTTTGATGACCAATTTCTTGAGTTCTTTGTATATTTTGGAGATCAATCCTCTGTCTGATATATAGGTGGTGAAGATCTTTTCCCATTCTGTAGGCTTCCATTTTGTCTTGTTGACTGTGTCCTTTTCAGGAAATTCTATTTACTAATTGTTGCTCTTCGTATCTGTGCTACTGGGATTATATAGAGAAAGTGTCTCCATTTATTTCTTTCTTGATCCTGTGGTAATTCAGTTCAGGGTTGTTTAGTTTCCATAAGTTTGTAGGCTTTTGGTTGTTTCTGTTGTTGAAATTAAATTTTAATACAAGTGGTCTGATGGGCCATAGGGAATTACTTCAATTTCTTGTATCAGTTGAGACTTGCTTTGGGACTGAATATATGGTCACTTTTGAAGAAGTGTCCATGAGGTTCTGGGAAGAAGGTATATTCTTTGTTGTTTGGATGAGATGTTCTATAGATATCTTTCAGTCTATATGAGTCATAAAGCCTCTTAATTCCATTATTTCTCTGTTTAATTTCTGTCTGACAGACCTGTCCATTGATGAGAGTGGGGTGTTGAAGTCTCCCACTATCAATGTGTGAGGTTCAGTGTGTGATTTAAGCTTTAATAATGTTTCTTTTATAAGTGTGGTTGCCCTTGCATTTGAGGCATAGATATTTAGAATTGAAAATTTTGTCTTGAGGTGTTTTTCCTTTGATGAATATGAAATGTTCTTCATCTCTTTTGATTAATTTTGGCTTCAAGTGTCTTTTGTTCTATATTAGGATAGCTATACCTGTTTGTGAGGTCCATTTGATTGAAAATTTTTTCTTAACCCTTTACTCTGAGATGATGTCTTTGACTTTGAGGTCTGTTTCTTCTGTAATAGCAAAAGGATAGATCCTGTTTTCATATGCATTTTCTTTGCCTGAGTCTTTTTATTGGGGAATTAAGTCTATGATATTGAGAGATATTAAGGATCACTGATTGATTGTTACTGTTAATATGTTATTTTTGGTGATGGCGGCTTTGTGTATGAGTGGGTGTGTATCCCTTTTTTGATTTTGTTGGTATGAAATTATCTATTGTCTATGTTTATGTTGATATAGTTAATGTCCTTGAGTTGGAGTTTTCCTTCTTGTATCTTCTATAGAGCTGGATTTTTGGATAGATATTGTTTAAATTTGACTTTGTCATGAAATATCTTGTTTTCACCATGTATGGTGGTTGAAAGTATTGCTGGGTATATTAGTCTGGTATCTGTGGTCTCTTAAAGTCTGCAAGACATCTGTCCAGGTCCTTCTGGTTTATAGAGATTTATTTGAGATGTCTAGGATAATTCTAATAGGTATATCATTATATGTTATTTGGCTTTTTCCCTTGCAGCTTTAAATATTCTTTCTTTGTTCTTTACATTTAGTGTCTTGATTATTATATTATTTGGGAAACTTTTTTCTGATCCCACCTGTTTGGGGTTCTGTAAGATTTTATACCTTTATAGTCATGTCTTTCTTTATGTTAGGCATTTTTTTCAAAGATTTGTTGAAAATATTTTCTCGGTTTTTGAGCTGGGATTCTTCTTCTATTCTTATTACTCTTGGGTTTGGTCTTTTCATAGTGTCCCAAATTTCCTGGATGTCTTATGTTAAGAATTTTTTAGCTCTAATATTTTCTTTGATCTATGAATCTATTTCTTCTTTTGGATCTTCAACACCTGTGATTCTGTCTTTCATCCCTTGAATTCTGTTGGCAGTGGTTGTATCTAGTGCCTGTCCACTTTCCCAGACTTTCCATTTCCTGAATTCTCTCAGTTTGTTTTCTTTATTGCTTCTCTCTTGATTTTCATGTCTTAAATAGTTATTTTCACCTGTTTGTTTTATTCATGACTTTCTGGGCATTCTTTAAGGGATTTGTTGATTTCCTCCAAATTTTTGAGTTATCTTTTACTCAATTTCTTTAAAGGGAGTTTTTTCATCTTCTTTTTTTTTAAAGTTGATGTAGACATTATATTTTTATCTAAATGGAAAAGGCACAAATAAACATCCATAAAGTTTTACACCTGAATTAGTTATTTCATGTCGTTGAAGAGATATATGAAGTAAAAAGGTCTACTTTATCATTAATATTTTTTTATCTTCATTTCTTTTTTCTTTTTTTGTTATTTTTATTGAGCTATACATTTTCCTCTACTCCCCATCCTTCTTTCCCTCTCTCCTTTTACCCTCTCCTGTGACCCCCATGCTCCCAATTTACTCAGAAACTTGACATCAACCGAATAAATAATCCAGTAAAAAATGGGATACAGACTTAAACAGAAAACTTTCAGCAGACAATTCTCAAAGGGCTGAAAGATCCTTAAGGAGATATTCAACATCTTTAGCCATCAGATAAATGCATATCAAAACAACTCTCAGATTCCATCTTATACCTGTCAGAAAGACCACTATGAAAAACACTGATGAAAGCTTATGTTGGCGAGGATGTGGGGTAAGGGAAATGCTCCTACAGTTTTGGTGGGAGTGCATACTTGTACAGCCACTTTGGAAGTCAGTATGGCGATTTCTCAGAAAATTACAAAACAATGTATCTCAAAGCCCAGCAATACTGCTGTTGGGTATATACCCACATGATGCTCAATTATGCCACTAGGACATGTGCTCAACTATGTTCATAGCACTATTATTTGTAGTAGTCAGAACCTGGAAACAGCCTAGATGACCCTCAACCAAAGAATGAATAAAGAAAATGTGGTACATTTATACAATGAAGTACTACACAGCAGAAAAAATAATAATGACATCTTGAAATATGCAGGCAAATGGATGGATCTAGAAAAAAAAAAACATATCAAGTGAGGTAACCCAAACCCAGAAAGACAAATATAATATGTACTCATAAACAGCTTTTAAACATAAAGCAAAGAAAAATCAGTCTACAGACCACAACCCCAGAGAACCTAGACAACAAAAAGGACCCTAAGAGAAACATGGATCTACATAGGAAGGTAAAAAAGACAAGATATCTTGATTTTTTATCTCCTCTTTAAGGACCTCTATCATTATCATAAAGTTTGTTTTAAGAATTTTTATTTTTTTATGCTTCCACTGTTTTAAAATTATCAGGACTTGCTGTAGTGGGATAACTGGGCTCTGGTGGTGACAGATTGCCCTAGCTGTTATTGTTTGTGTTCTTATAGTTATATTTAGACAACTGGATTTGGAGTAATTACAGATCTAGGTACCAATTTCTGGTTTTGTCTTTGATGAATAGGTGTTTTCTTCCTTGGTTTAAGTTTCCTCTCTGGTGTTCTGGCTATGGTCGGCTATGGTTTCATAAAGGGTCTCCACCTCTTATGGCACCTAGACTTCTGATGACCTAGATGACCCCTGGTTCAATGGTGGTTGTTGCTCAAGTTTGGGGCTTAAGTTTTGGCTAAGTATGTGCATGCCTTCTGATCAGGCTGGCGGGTCTCTGGGCCTCTGAAGCAATGGGAAACTTTTGCCAGAGATGTAGATCAGGACATGGTGATTGAGTATACCAGTTTTGAGTATTCTTTTTGTTACAGAAGAGACAGAAATCTTTAATAAATAAGTAAATTAAAAAAAGTCAATTTTATCTTTTTTTTTAAATTTTTTTTTAGCTATATATTTTTCTCTGTTCTCCTCTCCCTCCCCCTTCTGCCCTCTTCCATGATCCCCACACTCCCAATTTACTCAGGGGATTTTGTCTTTTCCTACTTACCATGCAGATTAGATCCATGTATGTCTCTGTTTGGGTCTGCTTTGTTGTCTAGGTTCTTTGGAATTGTGAATTGTAGGCTGATTTTTCTTTGCTTTATGCCTAAAAGCCGCTTATGAGTGAATACATATTATATTTGTTTTTCTGGGTCTGGGTTACCTCACTCAATATGATGTTTTCTAGATCCATCCATTTGGCTGTAAATTTCAATATGTCATTTAGATCACTTCAACCCTTCCAACTCTTTCTGTGCTTCCGCATATGAAATTCATTATTTATTCTTCTTTAATTATTATTTCTCTCTCTCTCTCTCTCTCTCTCTCTCTCTCTCTCTCACACACACACACACACACACACACACACACACACACACACACACAGCATCACCACCACCACCAGGTTATATATATTGAATCCATTTAGTGTTGCTCATGTTATATGTATTTAGGGCTGACCACTTGGGATTTGATAAGCTATGAAGGAGGCCATTCCTAGAACTCCCCCCACCTCTGAGGATTACCTATAGCACTTTATGTGGGGGTGATGGTTTGTGAAATTCCCCCTTCCCTGTTGTCATGTTAACTGCAGCTGTTGTTATGCAGGTCTTGTTTAGGCAGCAACACTGTTGGGATTTCATGGATGCTTCTTTCCTCTCAGGGTAGAAGACATCATCTCCCAGCAGGTACCTTGATCCTTTGCCTTTTATAATCTTTCTCCTACTGTGGTAACCCAGACCTAGAGGGAGACATAAAAATGTCACTGCTGAATTATTGAGGGATAGGGGGAATCTTGGAGGGCCAGTCATTTTCATGATTCATAGACTTTATGCAGGGCAGGACTAGTGATTGCTTTTCTCCCTAGATGGTGTGAATCCTTAGATACTGTGAGAGTTAGTTCCCAGGATGAGGCTTCCAGGTCAGTTCCAGCTCGATTGCCCTGGATATTTGTTTCTTTCTATTGAGACAAGTGTTCACTCTGTAGTCAAAAGTGGACTTAAACTCATGGTAATCCTTTTGTCTCACCTTCTCAAGAGCTGGGATTTCCGATGTGAAGCACCTGCCTGGCTCTTTGCTGCTTTTCTTGTGTCAAGTTTAGAATGATGTCATTCTTAGGGTACACACATGTTTTCTAGTTCAGGGTTAGATCTTATTTTCTTTACTTGTATCTTCAACTCTTTTGGAAATGTTTAAGTTAAGCTGTTAGATCAGAACTTAATTTTATTTTGTCCGAATTTAGCCTGTTGCCCAGCATCATTTATTTTATGCTTGTAAAGGTGACATTTACTATATTCCAGTTTCCAAATTGTCTGTTTCCAAAATCTTGATTCTGTGTCTCCACTTCATTTTCAGTGTGTATAGTTGAATCATTCATTTCTTGATGTTGCCTAAAATATGTAAGCCTTCATTATTCTGTGTAAATATTTCTTCTCTGTTTTCTTACCAGTAATATAATACATGTGCAGATACATCTTGACAAGTTAAGAAATATTTCATTTTAATTTTGGCAAAATACAATACTGAACTTGTGGAATATGTTAAGAGGTAATCAGATCTATTCAATAATTTGTTTTTCTGTCCAGAAGTATGCTTTATCTAATGTACATTTTAGTCAATCAAGTTTCATAGCTTTTACAAGCTGTTTTTTTCATATTATAAATAAAAGAACATAGCTGTTGACACATGTCAGTTACCTTGGCACATAAGAACCAATTTGAAGTGCCCAGAACACTGGTGTCCCTATTGTTCCAGCCCTGGCAAATACCTTACTTGATGCTTCTGTTTACTGTTTCTTTAAGAGTCATTTGAGATTACTTTTATGTTATTTTTATTATTCTTTGAAAAATTCATAAACATATTCAAGATACCTTAGTCATCTCTATCACCAATGATCCCTGGCCCCATTCTCAATGCATTTGCTTTTATATATGTACACACACACACACACACACACACACACACACACACACACACATCTTTATGTCTTATTGGTGTTACCTCTATGTTTATGGCTGTGTAGTTATCCACTGTTGGTATGGGCAACCCGCTAGTGGCCACCACTCAAAGAAAAGTGAATCTTTCTCCTAGCAGACATCAACCACCAGTAGCTCTTTAGGTAGAGACATGACTTGGGAAGTCCTCCTGCCTCCTAGAATTTTTAACTGACTTGAGACTGTACAGGTCTTGTGTAGGCAACCACAGTTGCTGTGAGTTTATACATCCAACATTCATGCCATGTCCAGAAGAAGACATTTCTGTCCTGTTGCCCGGCTCTTGCATTCTTTTCAACATCTCTTCTGTGATGCTGTCTAACCCTTGGGGTGTGAAGTATGAGTGGAAGAGAAGTGGTATAGATTTTAATTATTCTCAGCCTATTGAACAGTTATGAATCTCCAAAGTTGCCAGTACATTTACATATATTTTCATGTCATGCTAGCTGTGTTTTCTCATATGTAAATTTATTGTTTTTTTTCCCCAAGTGTCTATTTAGTAAATTTAGAACCAATGTTACTGATGAGATGCGGATCTGACCTGGTTGCTGCTGAGTGCCAAGAAGTGTAGTTAATCCATAGACATTAGCTGAATTAGCCAACCACCCATCGATGTATAGTAATTATACATCATGTGTTGTATTATAGTAATAGTCTATTGGTATTTAAGCTTTTGTTTTTGTTTTCAAATATATTCTTCTTTAAACAAATACCTGGTTTTGAAGAGAGCCAGCAGAGACTTGGTGGAGTAATACTTTGGTGTCTAGAGTTTTTGACCTTATTACAGAAGGAGCATTTTAAAATATTCTAAGGTAGTTCAACCTGAGATCTTTACTTTCTCCTATAAAAGAAATCACATTTGAGCTAGAGAGACTGATTAGTGGTCAAAGTTCTTACTGTAAACATGTGAGGACTTGAGTTTGGATCCCAGAACCCACATGAATGCTGGAGGTCACGGTGGGCTGGTGACCTGAAGGTAGCCTCATTGTAATTCCAGTGGTCAGAAAGCAGAGAGGGATATCTAAGTAAACTGGCCCATAAGATTTCCAGTATCCATGAGCTCTGGGTTCCATTGAGAGACCTTACCTCAGTGAGTAAGATGGACAGTGATCTGAGATGGCTCACCTCAGTTCTCCACATGGTTGTAGATACATGTGTCTGTGCATTTGTGCACAGAGAATATTCTCCCACATATTGAACATGTATATATGCCTGTATAACACACAGATACACACATACATACATACATGCAAGTGTGAGAGACATACACAGAAAGAAAATACATTTACAAACCACAATAATATTGACTCTTCTATTTGATTATTGCATTTATGTGTGTATGATATTAGCTAGAAGTTACAAATTGCTGAATATTAAACTTCATTTTTCTAGACTGTATTTTCTTTTTTTGGGGGGAGGGTAGCAATGGAGCTGTGAAGGATTCGGAAGACAATACCAGTGAATGTCAAACATGCGCTCTACTTCTGATCTACTCTGCTGGTCCTGGACAATATTTTCTGATTTCAGACAAAAATTATACTAAACAACTCACTTTCAATCGTGAACATCCTAAAAGTTACTTTTTGTCCCACATTTGTCTAAATTGCATTAAAATACAAACAGAGAACCTGGATATGAACTTGAAGTATTCCTAATTTAACATGCAATAGAGATCCTTGTACCTATGTTGGCTATTCACAACATTTGTGAGATGGAATCTGCCTGGTTGTTCATGAACAGATGAATGAAAAATTAAATAATGGTTCGTAGTCACAAAGTAGTTTTACTCAGCCATAAAAGGAACAAAATTTCTTCACTTGCAGAAAAATGGATATAAGTGGAGATATCTATCATATATGAAATAAGCCAGATTCAGAAAGATAGCTATTTCCTCTTTTGTCTCAGTCATCCACATCAAATCTTACATAGGTAGATAAAATAACACATGAAAACAGAAAACTAGAGGAATGAAGGAGACCAATGGTAGGGGTGAACGAGAATAAGAGTAGGTAAAGGGGATGAACACGTGCAAAGTGCTGATTTATTTGTATGAAAATGTCTGTATGAAGTCCCCAATTATTTTTTATGGATACACACCAATTGCTTTAAAAAAATAAACAAAGATTTAAAACATTACCAAAGGTTTAACTAGCACCTACTGAGATGTTTACATATTTTTCTTTTTAAAATGACATTATGGTAAATTAAATATATTGATTTCCAAGGTAAAATTACTTCATTGCTAGAAAAATTCTTTGTAATTAATTTGATTGTTTTGTGCTATTTTCCTAAGACTCATTTTTTAAAAACTTCTTTCTGATGTTGCATTGAAATCATGATTCCTATTGCTTCCATCATCATATCCAGCAAATATTATGAAACATACAGTAGTATTAGAATTTATTCCATTATTTTCTAATTATGATTAGTCTCATGTTATTACTATTTTACTTCATGGAAGAACTCTCAAATAGTTAAGTACTAAATTTCAAAATGTTCTTTATAGTAGAGTAAGAATTTGGATCTAGATCCACTTAGCTTCCAAACCTCCATTTTTAATCATTTTATGTCTTTTGTATAGTGGAGAGATTGGCTTGATTACATCTCAGTGCTCTGTTTATCAAATTTTGTCAAGGTTATGCTAGTCAAGACAAATCGAAATGTCCTGTCTATTCCAATGATATTCAACATTTTAAATAGCATAAGATTAAATTATTTCTCCATATGAGAATCAATCGATTTTTGTTGTTGTACAATGATGGTTTCTGTTTTCTTTTTCCTTCATCAGAGTTGTAAACTTTACACATTTATTGGCCTTTCAAGAGGAAAAAAATGCTTTGTGTATTAATTGTAATGCTTTTCCTAATTTACATTAGTTTGGGAATATTTCTTAGGTTCTTAGAGTAAATTCTGTCGTCGCAGAGATGATAAGACAGGAAAGTTGACTGTTTTTGTTCAACTCTTACCCTTAGTGCTGAGCTGAACCATGCTAGCCACATTGCATCTGTCAGCACCCCTCTCTAGTAATATATCTACAGCAGGCTACATTTCAAAGAAGGTTTATTTAGCTGACAGTTTATGAAGCCCAAAGTCCATAAGGCCCAGTGCAGGTCCTGTACTGAAAGTTGTCCTTTGCTTTGGTCACTTTTTGACAGACGGCAATGATGGATGGGAATAAGAAAGCTCTCTCTTGACTCACAAAGCATAGAGAATGGGAGGGGCCAAACTTGCTGCTTTCCAACAACTGTCTTAGGTTAACAGCAACCAAGGGATTGCCCAAGAACCACCCCATCTCTGCCTGTCCCTGATGGGTGACCCAAGAAGATCTAACTACGCTCCACTTCTTAAAATCACACAAAAGCACCTTTGTTGGAGAACACACATCTAGCCTATGAGCCTTCAGGGACACAGAAAATGGCACCTAAACTATACCACCAATAAAATCAACCTAAATTCTACACATTCTATAGGACACAGGGATAATAATATCTAATACAGCCAAAATATGTGAAAAGTTCAGTGATGAATTGGTTGTATATCAGTAGGAAGACTCAGAAGTGAAAAAAAGTGGAAAAGAACCGAGTACAAAGTGAGACAGTTTCTATCATCTCCTATTATACCTAATATGGGTCTTAGAGTGAATTAGTAAAATGATGATTAAACATTCTCATGAAAAACCATCTTTAAATCAACAGATCTTTCACCATAAGGCAATGAATGTATAATTTAAACAATGAAAAACAAAACCAAGAAAATAGAAATTAAGCTATTTGAGTCAATTTTATGATCATGCTGTTATTAAAGGATCCAAGAAAGAAAAATTTGTGATGGGTTAAATAACAGCTCTCTCTCTCTCTCTCTCTC
>NC_022013.1:56366394-56372982 GCF_000317375.1 Microtus ochrogaster
CACACACACACACACACACACACACACATGTATGTATGTATCATTCCATGCATTCCTGACTGCTACGGTTGCTGATGAGAAATATTATTCTTATGTGTTTGTCTTTGTGGGTAAGCTGGTATTTTTCACTTACAGCTTTTAGTGTTGTTTCTTTGCTGTATATTCTTGACATATAGACAGTAACATATCATCATGGGATTCTTCTCTGGCAGTCTATTTAGAATTCTAGTGTCCATTTTGTTAGGATGTTCATTCCTTTCTTGAGATTTGGATAATTTTTAAAACTCTGGTTTCATTGGATTAGTTATCTGTGTTTTATTATTTTTTCACTCAGTCTCTTCTGGTGTCCTACGAGTTCATACTTCATAGCTATCATGACCATGACGTCTTTGTTTTCCTTATTATTTTATCAACCCTGTCTTCCTTTTCTGATGTTATTTTTCTGTGTGATCAAGTCTATTGGTTATTATTTCCCTGTGAGTTTTATTTTATTTCTTGAGAACATATTTGCAAAATTTCTGGATTGTTTCTCTCCAATATGTCATCTTTTTTTCTGGGTTTTTCTCCTGTATTGTTGGTGTTGATTTTTTTTCTCCACATGTCAAATTTTTTATCAATTTTGTTGATTTTTTCCTCTATATATTGTTGGCTTTGTTTTCAGGGTTCTGATTGAATTTCCCCTCACCATTGTATCTATCCTTTTTGTCATCATTGATCAATTTCTTAATGAACATTTTAAATCTTTCTCCAGCATTTTGCTATGTCAGAAGTTTTGAATATAGACTCTTTGGCAAAGTCATATTAGATTGCTTTTTCATGTCTGGAAACTCCAGGTATGATGCTGTTGTGACAAGTACTTTATCCACTGAGTCATCTCCCAGTTGCAGATTCTGTTTGTTTATATGAATGTTTTACACAGTGGAAATAACCCTGTAAGTATAATTTTACATTCCGTTCTTTGCTTGACAACTTGACATTATAGTTAAATTGATAACTCATACTAATAAAATAACCTAACAAAAATATTGCATAAAGGGTTTATAGGCATAATTAAGGAATAATAAATATGATGTTTAAAATTAAAGTGAGTGCTTTCACTATTTCTTACCTGTTTATTATTTAAAATAAAATACCAAGTATGATTGATCTTTAAAGCCACTTCTTTTATTCTGGTTAAAAATTAATAAAAGTCGGTGGCTCTTTCTATCCTTAGTTCCTATAAAATGTTGGATAATTTTACCCTCAGAACCTTACATCAGAAAACATTCATCTTCATGTTTGGCATCTGTAAGGAGGATGATCCTCATGTCTCATTCTGGACCTAGAAATGTATTAGCTTTCTAGAATAGTACTTTCATAAAATGAAGTCTGATAGTTTCCAGGAGACTGTTGAATTCTGTTTAGAGACATAAACATGGAACCAACACTCTGTCTCTTTCAATTCTCTCCATGTGGAGAGGTCACCTGGTAAGTTGCAATGTTGACGGGCAGGAGATTGGAAGGCGAAGAGCAGGGAAAATGTTTTCTAAAGCAGCAAACATCACAATTTGTCCTTATTCATCATGAAGGAGGATGCTCAGAGCTCGTTTAAATTTGTTAAGGAATATATTTGTAAGGAGAGGCACTAAACACCTTTAATTTGTGGTACTTCAAACGATTTGATTTGCCAAGAGGACTTTGCTGCCTTCCCAGAATAATGCAGTAAACGTACAGAGCAAATTTTGTGAAAGTGAAGACGCATGAGAGATTAAGGTATGTCTGCAGAACTGCATAAAGATAAAAACTGAAAATGTGCTTACTGCAGATGTATTCACGTTCTGAAAAATGAGGCTTGGGGGTACCCTAAATCTGATTTTTTAAAGAAAAAAATGGTGTTGGGGGATTGGGTTTCAATTAAATATACAGCAAACTTGGGCTTTTACCTTAACAGTTTTGTGAACGCAAGATGAATTGCAATTTGAGTCCATGTAGGATAGACAGTATGGCAGAGTGAATATCTTCTCAAAGCTGTTGGAATCCTAGTAAGCAGAACCGCTAAATACTGCCTGGGTAATACAGAGGGTTTCACATATATGATTTGGTTAAGGAGATTTTGGCATGTGGAAATAATCTTGGACTATCTGAAGCTTCCCCCAATATAATCATAGTTGCCCTTAAGGGTAGGTGAGGGGCATTTGCAACAGGTGGGGTTATAACAACATGATTGAGATCGAAACGTAGCTTGCAAGGAAGTGATGGGAAATTGGAGATCAAGAACTGTCAGTGGCCTTTCGAAGCTGTAAAATGTGAGGAAGTGGCCTTATCTCCAAACCTGCTACAGGGTGGGTAGCTTGGCTAACTCCTGGCTTTCAATTCAGTGCAACTCCCTTTAGACCTCTCATCTTCCAAACGTTGATGGGAATAAGTGAATATAGCTACAGTATAGCAGTTATGGGACTCATACCCACGGTACCCAATAAAGGTGGTAACCTTTGTAAATTGACCCGTGTATCGGAGATGTGGTTGTCTGAAGAAATATGCAATTGAAGAAGTTTCTGTGGGCATATGTGAGCCTTAGGTACTATTCACTGAGGTGGGTGTTTGAAGACTAAAAATGAAGTTTTTCAGGTATGATTGTTGGTTTATGCTCCCCACAAAATGTTGGCATTCTAATGTCCAATAGCATGATAGGGAACTTCTTTGTATATGATAGTATTTTTAAGACTTTATTTTACTTACCTATTTTTAAGTGTACAGTGTATGTATGTCTATGTGTGTGTGTACATGTATGTGGAGACCAGAGGTCAACATCAGATTGCTCTTCATCTTATGTTTTTATACAAAATCTCTCATCGAATCTGGAGCTCAACCAATTGTCTAGACGAACTAACCAGCAAACTCCAGCAATCCACCTGCTTCCTTACATCCCCTCCCCACAGTTCAGGGGCTACAGACATGTGCCACTGTGCCAGGCTTCTTCATAGGAGCTGGGGATCTGAACATAGACACTCAGGCTCTGAGACAGTGTTGTCACAGATGATCAAATTTACATGATATTTTACGAGGCCTTGTGGTGCATGCCTGTAATCTCAGTATGCAGGGGCATTGAGCTAGGATAATTTTGAGTCTTGGACCCTATATAGGGGAACTATGTCTCAAAAATCAAGCAGAAACCTTGATAGTAACATTAGACCATAAGCAGCTGCTATGTTCACAGGCCATTTTTAATTATGAATACAAAGACAAAGGTCAAGGCTTCCCATTGAATCAGTGTTAAATCTGTTTTATTCTTTTAATCAAGTCACACTTTGTTTTTTGAATGCAGATTTAAAATTTAAATACATGAATTCCTAAGTAACTAATTCTGTTTAATTTGGCAAGATGTCTGGTTTATACATCCAGCCAAGTTCTTTCTTTCTCCTTCTATGTCATTTACCATCTTTCTTCCTGTGTCTCTTCAGTGTTTTTTCTCTTTCTTTCTTTCTGTCCCTCTCTCAAGTAGATAGTAAAACCTGCATTTAAAGGAGTGTGGCACAAACTGAATTGCTTAGAACAGAAAGATACCGGCACCATCTGTGAGTGGAGATCTCCCAAGGCCCAGTTAGGGAGGAGCTCCTTCGATCATCCACAGATTGCAGAGCCAGAAATCTCTTCATTCCAGCTCAACATTCCCCACCCACATTTTTTCCAAAAGCCAGAACCAAAGAGTGTGTTTCCACTTTTAAGGCCTGAGTGAGAGCCCTTGGTACTGGATGTACATGATGTTGAGGGATGAGGGATGGAGGAAGAGTGCGAGCAAGTTCGAGACAGTAGATAGTGAGAGCAAAAGAATGCGAGGAGCCCGAAATGCCAACTGAAGATCTCACCGCTTAGAGATGTCGAACACAGGACATCCTGATATACACACATCGTCCAACAGTGATATTGGAGACTTCGAGAGGTTGTACATCTACACTTTCATTTAGTCATTTGCATCCTTCTTTTACTAGATGCTTGCTTGCCCTCTCAGCTTCAGGTGTGGACAAAAAGGCAGAAGGGGCTCAAGACAGGGTTTCTCTGTGTAGATTTGGAGCCTGTCCTGGAACTCGTTCTGTAGACCAGGCTGGCCTTCAACTCACAGATATCCACCAATTTCTGCCTCCTCAGTGTTGTGATTAAAGACTGTGTGCCACCACTGCCGAATTTGTTTTTGTTTCTCAACACAGGATTTTTCTGTGTATTCCCAGATTTCCTGGAACTGTCTCCATAGACGAGGCTGGCCTCAAATTTAGAGATCTTCCAGGTTCTACCTCCTGAGTGCTGGGATTAAAGGCATGCATCAGCATCCCCAGCCTTTTAAGGATCTTTCGATGCCCCAGGGAGACTATATAGAAGGATGGAGCTAGGAGCAGCTTCCACCCAGAGTCATTTTAAATGAGTAGGACCTCATACGGCTGTGAGTCAGACCCACACTGGCTCAGGAGGCAGCTGCCTGCGAAGGCTGGCTTTCTTTTTAGTTGTATGTATGTAGAAAGATTATTTCTGAAGCAAGAACTGGGAGGTGGTGAGTGCGGGTGAGGTGGGCTAATGAGCAAAGGAGAGATGCTTATTAATTTAGTTTCTCTGAGAGGAAGAATTACAGATCTGAAATGTGTAAAGTAATTGTCACAGGTTTTAGTCACACTTAACGCCAAGAAATGACATTTCTGGAGAGTTCAAGGAATAATTTGATAGGATTTAGCTCAGAGAAAAGTTCATGACATCTTGTTCATTTCTCCATACTTGCTAAGAAGCCAGGTAACCATGATGCCGCACAGCTGGGAGACTGCCGTGTGCTAGAAGCTGCTCTGTGCATTTCCCCTGAAGGAACTCTTTAAATCCCCACAATGACATCTTACAGTAGATGTTATGACTGCTTTCATGGGTGAAGGAAACTGAGAGCTTCAGTTGTCACTTCTCCCCAACAAATCAGAGGCAAATGTGGATTAACAATTTTACAAATAGGAAAACCATCTTAATATGACTCTTTAGGCTATTATGACTTGGTTATAAATGTTGCGAACACACCAAAGAAGCACACTGAGAAACAATATTCTCTTTTAACTGATAAGACAGTTCTTGATATAGTTTGGCTCTTGAGTATCCCCAAAAGATCTATGTCTGCAATTCATGGCTTTCAAGCTAGCCTTATTGAGAGGTAGTGGTGCCTTTTAAAAGGTGGGGCCCAGTGAGAAGCCTTTAGGTCACTGGGGTGGGTCTTCAAAGGGAAACATGGGCTCCTCACTGTTTCTTTCTGCTTCCTGGCTGACGAAGTGAGCTGCTTTGCTCTACTTCATGAGCACATCATTCTGTGTTACCTCAACATTGACCAAGACCAATGGCATCGACGTTCATGGTCTAAAACATTGAAAGCTGTGGGGTACAAAATTAGCTGCTTCTTTAGTGAACGTGTCACCTCAGGTATTCAGTTACAGGGATGTTGAGTTGACGGATGCTTTCTCTAAATCTTTTTTCAGCACCTAGATCATAGCTGTGCATCTCATACCTATACTAGAGTTTGCCTAAGCCTGTAGCTGTAAATGCATAGATTTTTAGTTCTATTAAAGACAGGTTCTCCTTGTTGTTTTGATTTTTTTTTTGGAGTAAGATTATTCCCTGGTACTCTTGCTCATCACTTGTGGATTAAGGTTGCATTGTGTGGATGATCCTGTGCAAGTATTTGAGGCCAAATTAGAGAACCACACACACACATACACATATTCTAAATTCTTTGACTTTAGTACATTTATAGCTCAGCTTATAATTCTGTTGTATTTTAACAAAAATGTAGCATTAAATAACTAAGGAAAATGTCAGAGAGGCAGTCAAGGCTGAAAGAGAAAGGTAATCTTTTCGGGAGCCATCCCTAAAGCCTTAGGTAGGACACTAGTCAGGACCTCTACTAAGAATGGAACTTGTCTGAATTGTCTTTTCTCTTTCTTCTTAAATCATGTTAACAGATGTTAGTAGTCCCCAATTCACCCCAGTGTTCCTAAAACAGTCCCTGCTGCCAGGAGTCAATGGGGCTGGAAAGTTCCCTGGCTTATCCAGGCAGCCAGTAGAGCATCCTGTCCCCTCTTTGATTACAGGCTTTGTCCTGAGCTGTAGCCATTTGCTTGTATGAATGCAGATGTAGGCTTTTCATTTTGCTTTCTATCCTCCACTGAAGTACAATTCAAAGGTCAACCAAGGACCCTGAACAAATTGTGCCTGCCCTGAAAGGGGAAAAAGGAGAGCCAGTGCTTTGTCTGTGGATTAGCCTGTTTATGACAGAGCAAAAAAAACATTTTGTTTCAAGCTGTGTTTTATGCCTTTGTCAATAAAACCAGGCTTGGAAAGGGCAAAATTCAGCCTGCTTGTCGCAAAGTTCCCACCGACATGCTTGAGATTCTGGCCCCAGCAGAGGGACTTGCAAATGTCTCTCCAACCTAGTAACACTCCTGTTCAACCACACTCAGCCAGAAAAACATCTGTGAGGTATTGCCTCTGTAGACACCGACACAAGGATTTGAATTCACCCAGGATGCCCTGGTGAGACAGTTAGGTGCTAAGATTAAGAAAGCAAGGAAGAGCCGGGCGGTGGTGGCGCAC
>NC_022013.1:56373122-56379707 GCF_000317375.1 Microtus ochrogaster
AAAGAAAGAAAGCAAGCAAGGAAGTCAGTATAGGATGGACTTATGGAAAGTGGGGCTTAGTCTCTCTAGGGAGCTGTAGGGCACAGTGTGGAACATAGTTCAGAGTCAGCCCATCATCTATCATTGGACCTTATGA
This sequence comes from Microtus ochrogaster, assembly GCF_000317375.1. NCBI lineage: Eukaryota > Metazoa > Chordata > Mammalia > Rodentia > Cricetidae > Microtus > Microtus ochrogaster. The sequence continues at coordinate 56,373,259 of NC_022013.1, forward strand.
GGATGTCATCAGGGTGTTAGAAGTCTTCTTCATGCAAGACAGCCATTGCAATGGGGAAGCACAGACAGACAAAGGAACAAGGAGCGGTTGCACAGGCAGACCATTGTGCCTGCTCCTGCAGGCACAAGCCCTAACAGGAAAAAAGGGGACAAATCCTTGGCGACATTATTAGATATTACACTGGATCACTCTGACAGAGCTGTGAGGACCAGAGCTAATGTTTTGTCCTCAAAGGTGACTGATAGGAAGGACAAGGTGAAGAAATGTATATATCCCGAGGGAGCCTGAGAATCTGGCCTCAGACCTGACAGGGTGAATTCGGGTCTCCTGGAGGGTAAGGAGTGAACAGCAATACTGAGGAGCTTGGAGCAAGCAGTCTGGACACGTGGTCTCTCAGAGTTACATTTCAGGGCATAGTCTCTTTGTGAGTGTTTAAACAAATTACTACTTGATTTATACGAATATGAAGCAAGATACAAATTTCTACTTCCTACTTAAAAATCTGATGATGTTAGGCTGCTTTTAATACATTTCTGTCTAACCTGGGACATAAATCACAACTTCGCTCATGGATAGGACATAAACTTCGTTTGGCCCTAGTCCTAAATACTAATGGGGGTGATTTTCCTGCCATGGAGACTGGAAGTCAATTGCATTTATCAGAGTGCTGGTATTTTTCCTTTTCTTGTATCTTTCTTAAATCATTTATATTTCCTATTTAGCTGCTCTAAGCAACTGAGAAGGTAACTCCTCATTTTAGCCAAGTACTCTCCTCAAAGTTGCTCTCTGGGGGATGGTCACTGAATTTTCCTTGCTCTTTATGACCCAATCCCAACAGTCAGAAACCTGTTCAGACTCTTGGGCCTAGGATATGAGTTATTTGAGAGGTTTTCATTAACATTCTCCGTGTCTCCCTGTCTTGATCCACCCTTCTTTTCTGCAACACCTATTCTACCAAGTCAGTTGACCCATGATATCCAGACCACTCCATTGCAATCATGTTTTTCTGTCCTAAACCCAACTCCTTATCTTCCCACTCTGACTGGAACTTTCCTCATGATAAGATACAAAGGCACTGGGCACTCTCAATTCTCACTGCACCTTTTAGTTCATATTTGATACACGACCAGTCTATCAGTGTCACCGCCGGACTTCTCAGAGTACTGTACTAATGGACTCCATCTCCTAAGCTTCCTTTTCAGCACAGGCTACACACTTCTGTCTAAGGTTACGTTAATGATCGTTTTATGAACTTTGTTTTCCCTACCACTCCCCACACCACTATGTTCAATGTGAAAGCCAGTGCGAGTCTTGGGAAGCCACTACTAGCTCTCATTCTCCTTTGCTCTACGCTAACCCTCAATTCTTCTGCAGTAGATCTCCTACAACCCGCCCCTGTCAGCTTAAGTAGTTGTCCTTGTGTCTTTACTTTCCCCTCGAGCCCCAGACATTTATTCAGGTGCCAACTGCTGTATCTCTCCTTATGTCTGCAAGACTTGCAAACCATATCCTTTAAGCCTCAGATAAAATGCCACAATTTAGGTAAGGTCCTTAATCATCTTAGTCAAAAAAATTTAAGCCTTCTCCCAACTCCCCTAAATCTGTGTTTGCTTTTCTCCAAAATTTTCATCGCTATCTGATACCTTTTTACCCATTTACTCCTTATCTATACATCTCCACCCCGATCCCACCAGAAAACCTGTTGAATTTATCTGTACTGACACCTAACAGTTACTCATTTTCCTTGCCTAATTTTCTATTATCTAGGCAGAAAGTTTTCTGTTAACATCTAACTAAATCCACCCTAGTTTCAGAGAACAAGAACCTTTCTGCATTTTCCAAGAAATCTTTTTTTGTTATTCTTGGCCTTCTATTATATTCCTTAAAGTTAAAATAATAAATAAAATAATTAGAATAATTGAGAAGCGTAGCATGGTCTTCATGACAACACCTATCAAGTACATGAAGGCAGAGAGTACAAAAAGATGCATGTGGTAGAACCATCTGGGTTGCAGAGCTCTTCTCTCTCACCTTGCTGGGCTGTTTTCCAGACTCTACCAGGCTCTGGTGAAGGCATTCAGGAGTTTTTAATTATGGAAGCAAAAAGAGAGAAAATATCGAATAGGAAAATCATCATGTATTTTCATGTATTGATGAGATACTGCTGCTTAAAAACCTACCCCAATGCTTAGCAGCCTGGATCACAAGTGTTTGTTATGGACCATAAATCTATAATTGGCATTTCTGTTATTTTGATCCAGGCTTCATTCATGCCTTCTATGTTGTTGTAGGGAATAGGTGTCTTTGTCAATTGTGAAGGATAGAGGACTGGCCAGAAGAGAATGTCTTCATGATCATTTCTGGAGATGAGCTGCTGAGGTAGTGATGAAGTTGGGCCATGTCAGCTGGATTTTTGTTTATTTGTTTTTTTGCATGGTGGTCTGTTATAACTGACTGCCTGTGGGTGTTGGGGTTCCAAAAGAGTATGTATGCACAATAAGACAATAAGGCTCCCAGGGACTTAACAAGTGTGTTCTATTACCAGGTATGCTACACTAAGAATTTGCATTTTCACACCCTTAGAGAAGTTGGAAACACCTATACAGATAAATTGGTTGCAACCTTTGAAGATATAACAAACAAAATTGGAAAGAATTTTAATTGCTTCACTAAAGAAGAGCTTGGAAAGCATTTTGGTACTTGTTGCCCTTCATATGCTTAAGTACTCTCTTTAAAGGTCCCAAGAGAAGCCAACTTTTAATGGCATATCAAACATGTCTGTTTCCTTCAAGTGACCAAGTCTATATGATCATTCTATATGATATGTGATCTCTGAAAACCAGATCTGAAGTACAGAACAACAGATGATTTCTTGTACCTCAAGTAATCAAGGAAAAAGGAATAAAGCAGAAAGAACACAGAAGGAAAGACAGAGTTCTATGCATGAACCTAGGACACAACCCAATGAAGAAATTCAGTGCAAATCAGGGGGTTAAAAGAGAAAGTAGAAGTGGGAACGGGGTGTGTCAATAGTCCTTGACATTAGGACTTCTTTTAAGAAGGTTTTAAGGAAACACTACTTTTGCTATAGAATATGCTGGGACCCCAAATTGTTAAACATGGCCCAACCTAGAAAGCCAGGCAAGGTTTCCAGGCTAAGTTTAAGGTCTTTTCCTTTCTCTTGTCACACTTCATATTTTACCAAATTGCTTAATGTTAGCCATGCTGTAATTTAATTTTCTGCAAAATTAGCACATTTCATTCTATTTCCTTTGCTCGCTATTTTGGAGACAGCCTGGTAAAATCTTCCCACTCATGAAATTACTAGTCAAAATATTTTAGGAAGGAAACTCAAACATTCATTGTTTGCCTTATTAAAAATTAACTCAGACAGATTGAGAAAAAATACAATGTGTGCTCTCAGCCTCATCCCACTTGTCATCTGTCCCCATCATCGTTGGGCACATCAGGCCTCCTGTAACCTAATTCTGCAAAATGGTAGGACCAGGCATAGGACCCCCTTTGGCTTCATTGAATGAGAATGAAAGGGAGGCCAAGGTGTCTTGGTTCCAGTCACTCAGATTAAACAGGTGGTGACAGGGCTGGGGTTGAGCCATTTGGACAAGATCAGTGGTGCCCCCAGGGTGCCTCAGGGGGACAAGGGTAGATCTTTGTGTGGAGAACACTTCTCTCACTGTACTCAGCTCTTTGAACAGATACCAGAAGCCATAATTACATTCTTAGTCACTCTGCCTTTCTTCTGAGTCTCCAGCCTATAGGGTAACATGGATGCTTTGCTTCAACTCCTCATGTATTAATTTTTCCAGGACTTCTGGCACCTTTGTTGAGTGTCATCCTTGCCATTGTTGGTTCGAGAGAGAAATAGCATGCCTCTCTACTCTCCTAGGTGCCGCAGTCTTTAAGGGATCTATCTTAAGGAACTTAGTGTTGCAATGTACATCCTTTCAGAAGTTACCATAGATGTTATGGGAATATACAGAAAGAGCACATAACCTGTTAAGCCACCTGTGTTTAGGAACATGACTCCTATGTTTATGCCTAAAATTTGTTATTGCAGAGATAACAATAGGTACTACTGTATATGTTGAAAGGCTGTTGGGAAAAAAAAAGTTATCATTCCCCATCCAGGATTGGACAAGCATGTAAGTTGTCAGGGTAACTTTATGTAGCCAAACCTCAAAAAGTGGGTCCTACTTAGCTAAATATTTTATGGGAAGATCATCCCTGACAAAAGTCAAGTGGCCAAAAATTACAGTTCTCCGGTGTGCCCTGCTTACCTCAGAATAAGATGGTTTAAGACAGCAGTGTGGCCAGGCATCCTGTCTGGCAGTGTCACAGACTTGATGTCACCTAGTCCTCCTGATAATAATTGGAAGATGTAGCTTATCCTGACTTTACAGTAAAGAAACAGAGCTGGATGGTAACTTGTTGGGTTACAAATGGTCATGCCGCCTACAAGTGGCTAACACACACAGAGAGGAATTCCATAAGGCTCAAAGCAGTCCAGGAAAGAGTGAAATTGCAACATAGGTCAAGTCCAACAGGAAATCTTACATTCAAAATTTTGCTGTTTAAAAAGGCTGGTGCTTGGGTTGGCATTGGTAAGTAAGAAATCATCAGTGTTTGTCTACAGAGCAAGATACCCAGAGTACAGACAATACGTAGGGAGATATGAAGATTTGACATTACTGAACCAGCTTCTTTCTCAGACACAAGTAGACCCTGATCCAACTTTCACTGAGTTGGATTCTGAAATTTAACACAATAGGGGGAGTTTTAGAAGCAGAGAGCCAGCATAAAGGAATAAACTACCAAAGAGATTATCTGCCTTTCCCAGAAATTTGTTAACGGCCACCAGCTCACCATGGTTTATAGTACAGAGATTTCATTGTGTGCAGAGGCAGATATAACTGTCATGTCCCTCAACCACCCTTTCCTACATCTTGATTTTGAATATTTACCCAAAATACCATTTTGCAAACATTGTCCATTGCCTTCAGACAGATAAGACTTAGGCTTAGGTCTGAAGATCATGTAATTCTTCTCACCCTTAAATTAGTAAGCTGACTGCTATCTGAATTCCTAGTTTCTAGCTCCCTACCTGCCCTGTTCATTCTACTTGTGAACACCAACAAAAGCTCAGAGAATGTCAGGGGCTCCCGACTAGACAAGAACAACCCCACACAAAGTGTCTTCTACAAGGCCATCTGAGAATATGAAGTTCTCTGCTATTATCTATTGCTGGTTTGGATTCACATCTACTTTGTTTTATCATCTCCTCTCCAGCATCCTTGTTTATCCTCTGTTGTAGTGGCTTTCTGATCTTCACTTATCCCCGGATGTATCCTTTAGAATGCTCCCCCTTGTCATTCATATAGTTCTTACTGCTCATTTCATGAAAATTGTCCTTCCTTCAGAGACCAAATTTCATCTTAAAGACTCTTTTATGCCTCCCAGGAGAATAGAAACTTACTGTCTTCTTGCCTACAAATCTCAGCAATAAACTTTATTACACCTTTTCTCATGGCTAGCTTTTTACTCCAGGAATTGTTCTCCTTGTACAAGTTACTGAGGGATTGGGCAACAGTTGTTTATTTCCTGCCCTAACCAATGCAAAGCATGGTGTCAAGCCTGCACATGGTGATTTCATCCATGCGTAGGAGTGTAATGATAACCCATGGTGAGGCATGTCTCAAAGAACTGCTCAGACTGAAGCCCGAAAGCAGAGAGAGATGATGATATGTGCAGTTAGAGAGACTTTTGGAAATCATGATATCCTAATTTGGAAACTTACTGATTTCCTGATATTTATCCTGCAGAATCTCAAAATCCTCATTTGTGGAGTGGGATCCCAACTATTCAGAGAAATATGACACTATAGTCCAGCGGTCTGAGTATTTGATCTGTGTCCTGATGATTCCCACATGGAAGAATGATGACAAGAGGGATGTGTGTACCATAAGAGAATTCCTGATACACTCTTGATTTCTCCCAGAGAGCCAGGTTCCAGCAGCTCCCATGGTGCTTGCTTGGCGGATGTGGTTGGCCTTCATGTAGACTAAGCAGGAAGCTATGATATTTGCTTTAAAACTGTATTTTCAAAAGGATTCAGAGATCCTACTGTGGATTTTCTTCCTTCAAACCCTTCTTTGCTTCTCCCTTGCTCTTGGGCATGAGACAGAAGATCTGCATAGGGTGCCTTTGATTAGAAGTGACCCCACAAAGGAGGGATTTCTGGTCTGGTTCTGTCTATGTCCTTTTAATTTTCCTCAGAAAACCTCTTAATTTGTAGGACCACCCTGTTTGACTAAACCATCTTCTCAAGTTCATAATTTAATTTATTTACTTTAGTTTTCTCCCCCTTGACAGGGAAGGAGTGTGTGTGTATGTATATATTTGGCAGAGAGTCCTACTTTATTTTTTTATTT
>NC_022013.1:56379807-56384336 GCF_000317375.1 Microtus ochrogaster
CCTGCCTCTGCCTCCCGAGTGCTGGGATTAAAGGCATGCGCCACCACTGCCTGAGAGTCCTACTTTATAAGCCAATTATTTGAATAAGAGGATCGCAACCTGAGTTGGGAAGATACATAATGGTGAAAAGAATATACTTTTTAATGGTTCCGGGTTTTGTCTCAGATCAACTGTAACACCTGGTGAAGGCTTCTTAACACCTTTGAAATTCAATTTTAAAATAGAGATGATCGTATCTACCACCTAACACTATTTGACCATCAAATAAGATAATGTGTGTGAAGGTCTTATCACAGCAATCGTAAAGAAATAGGTGTTTGATACACACTGTAACTTTCTTTCCTCTTCGGTGTTGACCTAATAAGACCTTCTCTCTGTTTGACTTGTTAATAAAGAAACAAGGAAAGTCAATACTAATTTTATTATCCCACTACTCTCCTTAAGGAGAAAACACCATTGAGGGCTAATCTTACATTTTCTGCAGAAGTAAATTATTTTATAAACTTCTGATGACTTGAAACTTTTTTTTTAGCTTATTTAACACTTGCATATTTAATATGCTCAAATCCCTCAAGTTAAACTAAGCATTTTCTGTTTCAAATTACCTAAATCTCTGCAGCTGGCTTTTGTCCCATGGAAAGTCATGGATACCAATGAGCCAGAAGAAATGAGCTTCAGAGATGGTGTTTTTGGTTGTGATGGTATAATTTTCATGAATTGTTATGACCTACGCCAGCTGTTAAAGAAAGTGGCATACTGTTCTTGGGGTCACAAAGATGTCACCTGTGACCAGATGGCCATCCTCATACCCTTCTTAGACCTGAATTTGAGAGCAGGGTACTTCTCTTTCCCTTTCTGGAAGATGACCCTGAAGAAGAATTGAGGGAACTGTTCATATTAGACATCCCAGTTAACTTCACTTTTACGTGTATATGTATATGTTAACTGTCCATATTTTTTTTCTCAAACTATTTCTGAAAAATCAGACATGGAATATATTCAGAGGATATTTTCCTTACCTTATCCTGGGAACTGAAAAAAACATCCTATCTTGCACATCTACTTATCCCAAGTTGATTCTGAAGGATGATACTAGGGCATTTGGGAAATTCTCCTTTATTTTTATTTTTATTTTCAGAAGAGTGAACTCTTTTTAGGTAAAGGGTATCTTTAAATAGCTGTAGCCTGGGCTAATATTGAACTGGATTTTCCTGTTTTTGTTTTCTTGGAACTGCAATTATAAGTATGGGCTAACAGTGGGCTGGAGCTGGGCACATGGATTCTAGGACCACTATTTAAAACACTGTTATAAAGTTAAGACACTATATATTAAATGTGAACATAGTATTCAGTGCAGTTCAGTAAATGCTGCTAAATACTTTGCTTCTAAGTGCTTAGGAATTACTGAATGACAGACATTCAAATAAATTTGGATTAGATTGACTTATTAAACCAAAAGGATAATTTGTCTGGTAAAAATGTTAATTAAGTAGAGGGAAAATTGAAGTGCTTACTCTTCTCATTAAACCTGCATAAATGCTTTATTTATTGTAATCGTCAACGTTTTGTGCATAGACAAATAATTCCTTTAGCTAGGAATCAAAAAAAAATTGAAACTAAGATTATGCTAAATGAAAGTGGTGAGAATAAGAGATTGGGTGCTCAATCTTTAATGAGACATCTTTGTCAACCACTCAACACCAACAAAACGCACACACCGCCAAGTCTCAGAAAAGATCTCTGACAAGGAAGCTGAAAGAATTGAAGAAGCAGAAGATGAGAAGGAGAACTGTGAGGTGCTCTCTTCTAGACACGGCACAGTCAATCACACTCATGAACTCACAGGAACTACACAAGACTCGGAAGGGACCCAGCCAACCCAAACCTTAGCATGTGGAGAGACTCTCCAGGAACACCCCTTACTGTGGAGTTCTCAGCAATAAAACTAAATAAAGCAGGGGCGGCTGAGCTGGCTCGGCAGTCAGAGGACCATAGTTCAGCTCCCAATCACCACATCTGGCAGTTCAAAACCACCTGCAACTCCAGATCCAGGGGACTCAACATTTTCTTTTGGCCTCCATGAACACTCACATACACATAAATAAAAATAAAACTTGATCACAAAATTAGAAGGTATGAAGTTTGGAAGGAAACATATTAAGGGGATATGAGAGCTACTGAGTAGAGAAATGGAAGGTAGATATGATTGTATTTAAATTACATATATATAATTTCATATACATATGTGAAATTCTCGTGAACATTGAATCTTTAAAATTGGTCATTGACCAGATATAGGTTTATGAAATGAAAATATACAACTAGTCAATATTATACAAAGAGTGATTGATATCATAAATCACCAGATGAATGTAAAACAAAACTACAATTTTATTTCACTCTAATTGGAAATGCCAAAAGTATATGCTAGCTAATATGCAGAGAAAAAAAAACTCATATATTGCTGGTAAGAGTATAATTTAATATAAATTTATAGTAAACAGTGTGGAAATTCTTCACAAAACTAGAAATAGGATTACCATATGATCCAGAAATTCTATTACTGGATCTGGGTCCCAGAATATATTAAATCAGTATTTCAAAAATTCATCAGCCTTCCATGTTTGCTACAATCCTAGTCACAAAATAACAGTGATATGTAACAAGCAAAAAGAAAAATGTGGTGTGTATGTATATGCATATTTATATGTAATAAAATTAGATTTCACTACAAAGCAAAGAAATTTTGTAATTTTCAGCATCATGTATAGACCTGCAAAGCACGTAGGCAAGTGAAATCAGTCCGGTTAAACAAGATGAATACTATGTAATGTTACCTTCTTATTAATTTGTAGAAGCTAGAGAGTTGAGTTCCTAGAAGTATGAGGCACAGTGTTTACTAGAGCCTGGAAAGGACTGGGGTACTAGTGAGGAAGGAAGAAGTTTGCAGTTGGGTAGGAGAAACAACGTCTCCAATCCTCTGATGCATGGTAGGATAATTGTGGGTAACAATAACTGTAATTGACAATTAATTGTTTGATCAATGCTTGGGTTGATGTGTATTTCAAGTTTCATATACTTGCATTGATATTGATATGATAGCCAGTAAATATGAAAACTACTCCATCGATTGAAATTTTAAATCTTTTAATAAAAAAATCAAGAGCTAAAACAAACAAAGAAATTTTAGTCAAAACTTGATCAGTTGTTTGAGTTGATTCATTTGATTCCAAAGCTTGTCCCTTCTCTCTTCCTCCACCACTTTCCCACTCAAATCATTTAATTTTATATGACTGAGTGTTTTTCCTGCATGAATGCATGGAACTCAGAAGTCAGTGTTAGGCCTCATAGAAATGGAGTTACAGATAGTTGTGAGCCACCATGTGGGTAGAAAAAAATCAAACCTAGGTCCTCTGCAAGAGCAACAAGGGCTGGAGAGAACTTTCCAGCCCCTCTTTTCTTTTCTTGTTCCTTCCTTCCTTCTTTTATTTATTTATTGTTTATTCAAGACAGGGTTTCTCTGTAGCTTTGGAGCCTATCCTGGAACTAGCTCTTATAGATCAGGCTGGCCTTGAACTCACAGAGATCTGCTTGCCTCTGCCTCCCGAGTGCTGGAATCAAAGGCGTGCACCAGCATCACCTGGCTCCTTCCTTCTTCCCTTTCATTTTTCTTTTTTTTCTTTCCCATTTTATTTTTTCTTTTCCTTTCATCCTTCTTCTTTCCTTCCTTCCTTCCTTCCTTCCTTCCTTCCTTCCTTCCTTCCTTCCTTCCTTCTTTCCTTCCATTCTTCCTTCCTTCTCCCTCCCTCCCTCCCTCCCCCTCTCTCTGTCTCTCTCTGTCTCTGTCTCTCTGTCTCTCTCTCTCTCTCTCTCTCTCTCTCTCTCTCTCTCTCATAGTGTTTAGTTGTAAAGACCAGTCTGGCCTTCAGCTCTAGCTTCTTCTGTCTCAGTTTTGTGTATTGGTATATATGAGGCTGTTAGTGACTGATCTCCATTAACTTTCTACTTCCTGCTCTTTCCCGCTGGGAAAAATGTTGGGCTTCCTAAGGAAGGGTAGCAGATCTCTTGCCTGCAGGTAAAGGGCAAACTTTCCTTCCATGAATGCTCTAAAGCCAGTAAACCATGAAGCTGCCTTGCTGTCATTGCTCCTTTCTGTTTTCAAAAACAATTTTATTATATTTATTTATTTAACTATTCATTTACTTATTTGTATATATGTATATTGCAGCATGGATATGAATGTCAGAGGATAGCTTATGGAAGTTTTCTTTTCCTCTAACATGTGTATCTTAGGAGTTGAACTCAGATGATCATGATTGGCTTCAAGTGCCCTTATCCACTGAGACATTTCGCTGGTACCATCAGAACTCTTTTCAATGTACTCTGGCGTGGCTTATTCCTGTCTCTCTGTACTTTGTCCTTCAAACACAGTGTCAAATATTTATTTGTTTTCACATATAAAACCACATGAACACAAAGAAAAATGCAGACAGAGGTTCACCATAGCATACAAATACATGAATTCTCTC
>NC_022013.1:56384486-56389809 GCF_000317375.1 Microtus ochrogaster
AGAGAGAGAGAGAGAGAGATGATTCTTCTTGCTCTAACCGTATTCTTTTTATGAGATGCTTCTCTGGGAACCTAGACCAGCAGTGCAATTCCATATCCTATTATAATCTGTCAAGGAGAAATAGATAAATCTATTAGCCAGCACTATGCTTGTTTCATCATTGTGACAGCATCTTATGCTTCTACATCCATCAGGTTCCCAGGCCACTTGACAACCAAGTCCCCACAAGAAAGCTGTGGTTGCTAGACCATAATTTATATTTAATTGTTCATTAATAATTTCAACACTGCCTTCCTCTGTTAATTAATTAAAAAGTGGTGTCAGAGGAAGTAAATAATGAAATTTATACCAACAAACTACAGAGTATTTTTCTTTTCATCAAGATAAACAGGAAGTCGTGGCCAAAGATTTCCTTATAGATTTTTAGCATGTTAAAATTGAAACACAACTACTGTCTTAAGATTACTATTGATTTAAAAATTATCACATATACTCACTCATAAATGGTTTTTAAACATAAAGCAAAGAAATTCAGCCCACAAATCACAATCACAGACAACCTTGACAACAATGAGGACCCTAAGAGAGACATATATGGATTTAGTCTACATGGGTAGTAGAAAAAGACGAGATCCCATGAGTAAATTGGGAGCATGGGTACCTTACAAGAAGGTTGAAGGGGAGGGGAGAGGTAGGGAGAGGAGCAGAGAAAAATGTAGAGCTCAATAAAAATCAATAAAAAGACATCATGACCATGGCAACTGTTATAAAGGAAAATATGTACTTGAGGGGTCTCACTTCCATTTTCAGTGGTTCTGTCCATCATCATCATCATGGCACTATGTAGATAGACAAGATGCTGGAGAGTCCTACATCTTACAGGCAATAGGCAATACAGCAGTAACCTGAGCATAGAAACCTCAAAGCCACGCCCACAGTGACATACTCCCTCCAACAAAGTTACTCCACTCCAGCAAAGTCATACCTCCTAATAATGCCATTCCCTATGAGATTAAGGGGGACAACTATATTCAAACTACCACATCCCAATACCTGTTCCCCATAAGCTTGTAATAGTATCACAATGAAAAATGCATTTAGTCCAACTTCAAAAGTTCCCATGGTCTATCACAGTCTCATTAATGTTTCAAAGCTGAAAGTCTATTCTGAAATTCATGCAATATCTTAACTTTAATTCTCTGTAAAATAGAAATCAAAATGAAGATCACTGACATCCAACATATAATGGCACAGGATATACATTACCATTCCAAAATATAGGGAAGGGAGCGTAGTGAGAAAATACTGGACCAAGGCAAGACCAAAAGCCAGCTGGGCAAACTCCAAACTCTGCATTGCCGTGTCCGATGTAAAAATGCTCTTCAGATCTTCAGTACTGTTGAGCTTTGTTGACTGCAGCACACTTCTTTTCCTTGGGCTGGTTCCACTCCCTGTTAGTAGCTTTCCTCTGCAGGTATCCCACAACTCTGACATTTCTAACATCTTGGGTTTTCCAAGGCAATCCAGGATTTAACTTCACAGCTTTATGCAATGTCCTCTGTTCTTGGTCTCTGTTCAAGGAAACACCTGACACATGGTTTGTGGTTTTATTCCCCAGTTCCTTTCTTCTCTCTTTAACTCTAAAGCTAGAAACATGTGGCCGAAGCTGTCAAGTTATGCAGCTTGCTGAGACTGGAGGATGGTCCTGTTGTCCAATCACATCTTCACCAGCTTTTTGTCTTTTACTGTCTAAGCTTGGCTGTCCTGAAACTTGCTCTGTAGATTACGGTGACCTCAGATTTAGAGATCCACAAGCCTCTGCCTTCCCAGTGTGGGGGATTAAAGCTGTGCCCTACTGCATCTGGAACTAAGCTTTAGTTTTTTTCCACAAGTTAGAAACATAGCTGGGTGGGATCTTACTCTGAAGTAACCATTGTCTTTAATACATTTTTTAATTCATTTATCTCCTTGAATATAAGATTTAGCTCCATTTCACTTTCTGATGTTCTTTTTCCTTTTTATAATTTACCTGTTCACCTTTCTTCTTTTTATTATAAATATTCAGTAGCATTACCACTAATATCCACACAACAGACTTTTATGAGATTTCTTTAGCTAAATCCCTTCACTTTAACCCCAGGCAAACTTTTCAGACAAGGGCAAAAGGCAGCCACTTTCTTCTCAAAAATATCACAAGAACCATCACAACATAGTAAAATTCTTTTCCTCTGAAAATTCCTGAGGGAGCCCCCAACAATTCCAATAAACTCTTAGCATCGCTGTCTTCCATGCTCCTACTAGTATCACCCAGTAAGCAGCACTTAAAGCATTCCACTGTTTCCATAAATGAAAATCCAAATTCCTCCAAACAAATACATGGTCAGGTCTATCATAGTAATACCCCAGTTCTTGGTACTAACTTCTGTTTTAGTTATGATTTCTATTGCTGAGAAAAGATACCATGACCAAGGCGACTTTTATAAAGGAAAGCATGTAATTGGGTGACTTGCTTACAGTTTCAGAGGTTTAGTTCATTATCATCATGGTGGGGAGCATGGCAGCATGCAGGCAGACATGGTGCTGGAGGAAAACAGTGTTGTAGGCAACACAAAGTTGAGTGACAAAGTGGGAGGTATCCTGAGCATAGGAAACCTCAAAGCCCACATTCATAGTGGCAAAATGCCTCCAACATAGCCATACTCACTCCAAAAGAGTCACATCTCCTTATAGTGCCATGCCCTATGAGATTATGGGGGCCAATGACATTCAAACTACCACGACTACATTATCCTATCTCAAATTGAGACTTAGAAGTTATTACATACTTTTCTGTAGAAAATGGTATTCTGTGATGTAATATGTCTGATATATGTGCTAATAGATATATTATTCTTTGTAGTGCTAAAATGACATTAACTCATAAGTTCTGAGGTTCCACAGTCTCTAAACTTGTTTACACTGTCCAGTCAATCTTTACTCCAGCCTACTGAGCAATAAAATTACAAACTTTACTAAACATCCACTTGATTGCCCCCCCAACTTAGTGGATTAAAGTAAATAGGATAGATTGTTTTTCATAATTCTGTAGTTTCCCTGTGGTGAGAGGCAGAAGACAGACCAGAGTTTGGTTTTGCCTGGTGATTCACTTTTCTTCCAAAAATGTTCTTTAAAAAAAGACCTCAATTAATGTTCCAGTAGTGCAAATGACAGAAATCACAAGGTTACTGAAAGCCTCATCTCCAAAGTGAAACAAAACCACTCTGTCACATTTGAGAAAGCAAGTAAGGAAAAAAAAAAAAAAAGAAAAAGATTGAATTGTGTGTCGCCCCTGTAGATGGGAAGATAAAATCTCATTATGAAGAAGCCTTTGGAATGAAATGAGTGGGATGACGGTGTAGAACTATTGCCCTGTTTTTTAGATTAGGAAACAGACTTATGGCCCCAGGTCACAAAGCTGCCAATTGTCTGAGCAGAGTTTTGGCTTCCCAGGCTCTGAGCCTATTCTCTTGGTTGCCTAAAGGGTGCTTCACTGATTGTGACTTGAGTAATGTTAGTCTCGCTCTGGATTCTGAGAGCTTTACTTTCAGATCCTGGTCTTAAGTTTGCTTAATGCTATTGTGACATGGTCAGTTGCCTCAGAAAATGGTTTTCAATTTTTTAAAGTGTTTGAAATCAAAGGCAGATACAATGAGTCTTCTATGCATTTTCCTGAAATGGTCAATTGAGAATGTAAACTTAACCGAGTTTCAAGTCCTGCAGATTCAGCTCAAGTCTCCCTTGCTTACTCAGCATTGTGGTCAGTTTGTTTTGTGTGTTCCAGAAGAGTTTATTGAGTTTATAAAAAGTCTGTGTCATTTGAGTGTATTGTCCTCAAGTCCAGTCTTTCATTTATTTATAATGTGTTTGGATTTCATTTAACCCTAATGCTGATACTGTGAACTCTCAGGATCTAAACAATCCTATTAAAGGTGCTGCAGCTGAGATGCTTATTTGTAAGCTAGGTACAATACTGCAGATACAGTCTGAGCACTTGGGAGGTTGGGACAGGACCACCAGGAATCCAAGGTCAATTTGAATACATGAAACCCTACATCAGAAAACAAAACAAAACAAGAAAACAATGAAATCACCCCCTTCCCAACACACACAGAGGATGCTTAAGATCACCCTGCCACCCCAGCAACGAATTCTTGATGGCAATGACTTCATTGATATGAATAAGACATTGCCTCCTCCTAACATTCTTTAAACATGCTGCACATTTCACAGGTAACACATGAGACTCCAACCTCAGCCTTCTTCTGTAACAGATTTATCACGAGAACACTACATCTTCTGGACAGCATTTTCAGCCTGATGCATCACAGCATGAAAGGATCTGTAGGCTCCATCTACTTTCCACACTTTGCTCCTTCCAAGGCAGGAGGACAGAAGGGTGAAGTGGTTGGGGGCTGTGATATATAAAGGGTGGCCATTAATTCCCTACTCTGATATTTAAATCTGAGATTACCTAGAAATAAAACAGAAGGAGGGGGAAAGCAACCTTTGCTATGAACAAAATCAAATACATTTCAAAAGATTTCTTTGGAAATGCTGTTAAAATTCAGTTTAAACCTTTAATTGTTTATTTGTTGATTTTCACGGAAGCAGAGGCTACCAGAAGCAGAAAAGCAAATACCATACATGATGCTTGTATTTGAGAAAGGCAGAGAGGCAGGCTGTCTGGTGAAGTTCAAGTGTCAAGGAAAGAATTCTCTCTGAGATCCTTCAGATCTTATGTATTCCAAGGCGCCGATGTTAAAGCCTACTGAGAATAAAACTGGGCCCAGTTGGCAGAAAAGTGAAGCAAATGACATTTTGGAGACTGGCCTAATCTGTTGAACAATTAAATCAGGCTCTCTTGAAATTTGTCTTTACAAATATTGTCCGTGTTCGAGTCAAGATAAAACATCAAATTGTGAAAATGTATTAGTTTAGAAATGAAATGACCTCTGACATGAATTGAAGTAGTTTCTCTGTTCCTTGAGCCACCTCTCCAGAGTGTGCCATTTGTCACCTGTGACCTCTTCTTTCCCTCCAACCCCTCTGCCCTCATAGTCACCAACCTGATCCACTTCCTACCTGACTTTCCATGTAGTGACTCAATAGAATTAGTCACCCATTTTGCTATGCTTTCTATACCAAAGTTATTGGCTTAATATGCATGTCTTGTGGCTTGCTTGTAATGATTTGGAGTTGGGTAGATCAGAGGCAGATGCGGAAGTGTAATGGTTTGGAGTTGGGTAGATCAGAGGCAGATGCGGAAGTGTAATGGTTTGGAGTT
>NC_022013.1:56389909-56394773 GCF_000317375.1 Microtus ochrogaster
GGTAGATCAGAGGCAGATGCGGAAGTGGAGAGGCAAGGGGACTGATAAGGGACAGCAAGGTCACTGCCGTCTCTTAACAAGCAGACTTTCTTTGTCACAGGGGAGCAAGCGTGTTTTCCACGAAAATGTCAGGTTTCATGGAAGCAGTCTAATGAAGGAATTAAGATCAAAATGGTTCCACTTATTCTTTTAAAGAAATGGCACACAAGGGGACAGTTGTGTACAATTTTTTATAGGATTGCACATGATGATGTGGGCTTGGATGGGAACCTTGTTAGAGCCTAGATATTCTCTTCAGAGCCAAGGTCATTAGAATACATGCAGAGAATATGTGTTGGGATATATACATATAATTATTATATTATATATTATAACTGTAATTATATATAAGAAGAAAAAAGTGGATGGCGAGCTAAACGTAGAGGTGGAGAAAAAAAAAAGTCAGAGACAAAAAGAGGTTTAAAAAATATGTTTCTCAATTTTCCAGATGACATCTCAATCTTAAGTAATTGTGTGCCAAGCAATGAAGTTGCAACTTATGTGAGGCACAGTGGATAGAGATGACAGGAGAAATAGATAAATCTCTGGTTATAATTAGAGACTTACTCTTTCTTACAGAAAACCAACAAAATTTTAGAAGATATTGGAATGCTGCTAACAATAGAATCTACTAAAACATCATGGAACAGTCTAGCCAAGAACAGAATACACATTCTTATCCAGTATCCGTACCAAAGCAGAACATTAAAGGCAACAAAGTACACCAACAAATGTAAAATAATGACATAATAGTGGGTATGTTTTCCAAACAGTGGTGTCAAACTCAAAGTCATTAGAAGGGCATCAGCCAGAATATCCTAAGATACTTTCAAATAAACAAGGAATCAAGGATAAAGTCTCAAAGAAAAATTCAAAAGATTGTGAGCTATTAAATAAAAACACTATGCAATAAATTTTTGGAATTCATATGAATCTCTCTAGAGGAGAATTTGTGAACTAGATGCACATATTAGAAAATGTGAAGTATCACAAATCAATAGCAGAATCTTCAACCTAAATGGCCCTAGGGAAATGAATAGAATCAGATCATGTTTGGTGAAGTAAGCCAGGCGCTGAGAGACAAGAAGGACATGATCTCACTTCTGTGAAGAGTGTAAGGAAGGTGACCTCATGAGTGTGGGCAGAAGGGTGATTACTGAGAGCAGCAACAAGGAGGATCATGGAAAGGCTAATGAAAGGGTACTAAGTCACAGTTCGGTAAGAGTAGATCTTGTGTGCTATTCCACAATGAAGTGACTATAAATAGTAAAGATGTATCGCTCATTTTTAAAACACAGAAGAGAGGAATAAATAAGTTTTACTATAAAGAAATGTTTTTGCAGACAGGTTCATTTTCACCTGATTTGAAAATCATGGCATGTATATGGTAAATGGACATTTCCTGTCCTCACTGCCTGATCCCAAATGTTATCAATAGGTCCATTGTTAAATTACTCTTACATTTAAATTAACCCATTTCTATTCATCTATGTATTGCCATGTGGCTCATGGCTTTACCTGTCCTCCAGCATGTATTGCATCCTGGGTGGCTGGCTGGCATCTCTCCTGACTCTACCCCCCTTCCTATCGTTCTCAGTTTGGCTTTCCTGCCTGACCTCCTGCCCCGCTACTGGTCTGTCAGCATTTTATTAACCAATGAGAGCAATACATATTCATAGTGTAGAAAAGGATTGTTCCTTGAGGATATATCTATACTGAAGGCACCTTATGCTAGCTCGTTAGTAGATACAAATATATATATTTTTTGCATTTAAAAGACAACCCCAGCTTAAAAAGAACCAAAAAAATAAGGTAAGAATGAACCCAAAGCAAAGATTATAGAAGAAATAAAGAGGAAAACTAAATGAAACTGTGAGAATAACAAGAATGGGTCACATCAACGAAGAGCCAATTCTTTGAAAAGAAGAATGTAGTAACTCCTAGAAGTAAGACTGATGGAAGAAAGAAGGAGATGAGGGTGGGGAGAAGGGAAGACCAAAAAGTAAACAAAATACAATAGATTGAATTGAAGTCACCAGTATATTAGATACCAGTTCTCATGTGGTTACCATTCACCTGTAAATGTCCCCTTACTGGAGAAAGTATCTGTGCAGATATAATAATTTTTTTTTGCTTTTTCATATGAAGTTGAGTATTGTTCTTTTGAGGTCTGTGAAGAATTTTGCTGAGATTTTGATGGGCATTGCATTGTATCTGTAGATTGCCTTTGGTAAGATTGCCATTTTTACTATGTTAATTCTACCTACCCAAGAGCATGGAAGATCTACCCATTTTCTGATGTCTTTTACAATTTCTTTCTTCAAAGATTTGAAGTTTTTGTTATACATGTCTTCCACTATAGAATTATGTCATCTGCAAATAGAGATTTCTGTGTTGCCTATTCTTATTTCTTTTATTCTTTCTTTTAACTAATTGCTATTGAGAAGAGACAGAACCTGCTGGGAAGTGGTGGCACACACCTTTAATCTCAGTACTCAGGAGGCAGAGGCAGGTGAATCTCTGGGAGTTGAAGAAGACCAGCCTGGTCTACACAGTTAGTTCCAGAACAGCTATGGCTGTTTCATGCAGAAACACTGTCTTGAAAAACCAAAGAGAAACAGAAAGAGAGATTGTGTGTGTGTGTGTGTGTGTGTGTGTGTGTGTGTGTGAGAAAGAGAGAGAGAGAGAGAGAGAGAGAGAGAGAGAGGGAGAGAGAGAGCTGTTATTTAACCCAAATATTGTCTTAGACAATATTTCTATTGCTGTATTAAAACACCTTGACTAAAAATGCTTGGGGAAGAAAGGGTTTATTTTAGCTTACAGTTTCACATCACAGGCTATCACTGAAGTGGCCATGAAAAAGTGCTGCTTCTGGTTCTCTAATGGTTGCTCAGCCAGCTCTCTTATAGCACCGAGAAGCACTAGGCCAGGGATGGCACTGTCCATAGTCCCCTCAGATCTCCCACATCAAATATCAAACAAGAAAATGTACCACCTGTCAGCCTGGTGGGGGCTTTCTCAGTTGGGATTCCTTCAGTTGTGAAGTTATGTCAAGTTGGCACAGAGGGAATCAGTACTGAACACTACTTTAAATAGTCTTTCATTTTGGTGACCGTGGGTTTGTGTCCAGTATGTAACAACACATCATAGAGAGGGTTGATCTCCAAAATATACAAAGAGCTCAAAAAATTGGTCATCAAAAGAACAACTAATCCAATAAAAAATGGGGTACAAACCTAAACACGCCTAAAGATGAAAAACTTAATTTATCCTTAATGAAAACAATCGGGCCACGTTTGGGGACTCATGTCTTTAATTTTGACACTGGAGAGACAGCGGAAGACATATTTTTGTTAATTAGAGGCCAGGTTGGTCTATTTAGTGAGTTTCAGGATTTTTTTTAAGAATTAATGGATACAGAGATAACCAATTTAGGTTAAATAAACTATAAAGAAAGACAAATACTACATGTTTGTTTAACACATGAAAATAGAAAGAGATTGTTCAGGTGGAGGGAGATCACTGTGAAAACAAAGAGAAAAAAGAAATGGTGACAGGGACTTAAATATGATGGAAGTACTTTGTATGAGTGTTTAAAAATGATGGACAAAACATTATTTTGTACATAATATTTATTAGCAATAAAAAGTTATTTGAGAAGAGTTATATTAATGAGTTTTGTTTGGAAAAATTAGAGAGCAGACCAAACTAGTACACTTGAAAATTTTTGTATTTATAACTTGATACATAGTAATGTAGACTTAAATCCATAATATGTAAATATGAATGTATGCATCTCATCTGCAGTGCTATACAATACACAGTATTCATAACTATCTTCAGTTAAACATTTTTGATGATAAAGAACAAACGTTTTCAATGCCTCTAAGAAATCTAAAACATTCATTTACTTAACAGGATGTTGGAGTTACTTTCAATATATACACATACATATATATATATATATATCAAATATATGTATTTGAAATTTGCATATGAGTATATCATATGTGTAACAACACTTATCTAGTAGCACACTCAAGACACAACAGCTGCAAGCATGGACTTATCTTCCATATTTGAAATGTTTCCGTGTAGTCCTTAAATTCAGGAACTGTTTGAAAGAACTCCCCATAATGATTAATATTCTTCTTGTATCTATACCTAGATGGAATGTCAAATGCAAATGTCTCTTTTTAAAGTATAACATTAATGTATTTTTTATCCTTTATTTTTAAAGAATATAGACAGCAAGTTCCTTAGATGCCACAGTAGCAGAAGGATCAAGGTATCCTTAGGGATTTTTGCTTAATCTCAGGGGGGTCAATTTGTTAGCAGTCTGAGTCTTCACAGCAGTGATATAGCTTGCTTTTAGAAGGTTTTCAACTGTGGGAGCTTAGACAAGAATGAAAGCTTCTGTATTATCTTTAATTTTGTTCAATGACATTTCTGGCTGCATAACCACTGAAGACATGCTTGTAAAAGAAATGATCTCAGTTACAGGGGAGATTATGAAGCCAAAGTCTTTAGGAAGAATAACCATTATTTGGTAAAATGTGGTCCAGAGAAAACTTTTTATCAGAATCTTCTAATATTACCTTAGTTGTATAAGAACATAAGATTTTAGATTCTGAATACATAGCCTTGTAGAGAGAGCCCGCCTTTTGGGGGCGGGATGGCCTCGGGCAAATGCTTATAAATTGAAGGGCACAGACACTGGGGCCCCTTCCCGTTTCCTGTTTCCTGTTTTGGTGCATCACTGGAACTCCGGTTGCGTGAGTGTGCTATTTACATTAAAGTTGTATCATCTTATACCAATTTGTCT
>NC_022013.1:56397340-56429209 GCF_000317375.1 Microtus ochrogaster
GATACATACACATATATATGGGACTGATCTAGACCCTCTGCATATATCAAATATATGCATCTATCACAGTATGGGGTGAGTGTAGTTTTAAGATAATATCTGAATAATTCGTGTATTTTGATCCATTTCCCTTTCTTATCTGAAAAGGCTCCAACTAGCCACAGCCAGAATTCTGCTTGCAGACCTCCCTCCCTGTATGGAATGAGCAGGGTGGACAGAGAAGCCTGTTGTATCACCTAGGACTGGCTACACATAATTATGAACAGCCACGTGGCTGTTGGGATTCCAACCTAGAGTTTTCTGAAAGCTCACTATGTTCTCTTAACCATGAAACCATATTTACAGTCCCAAAAGGATACTTTAAGTCTTTGAAATGTATTTTTATTTATTATTTAAAATTTTTATATATGCATTTGTCTGTGAATGTTGTGATGTCGTTTTTAATAGCGGAGTAATACTCCATTGTGTAAATGTATCCCATTTTTAAATCCATTCTTCAGTTGAGTGACATCTAGGTTGTTTCCAGGTTCTGGCTATTATGAATAAAGTTGCTATGAACATAATCAAGCAAGTGTCCTTGTGGTATGATTGAGTATCCTCTGGGTATATGTCCAAGAGTTATCACTCTTGGTTTTTGAGGTAGATCAATTCCCATTTTTCTGAGAAACCACCATATTGATTTCAAAAGTGACTGTACAACTTTACACTCCCAACAGGAGTAGAGGAGTGCTCCCCTTGCTCAACAGCCTTTCAAGCGTGAGCTGTCACTTGTGCTTTTGATCTGAACCATTCTAACAGGTGTAAGATGGAATCTCAGAGTTGTTTTGATTCACATTTCCCTGATGGCTAAGGATGTTAAAAATTTCTTTGTTTCTCTGCCATTTGGGATTATTCTGTTGAGAATTCTTCATTCATATCTGTACCCCATTTTTAAATTTGATTATTTATTTTTTGATGGCTAGTATCTTGAGTTCTTTATATATTTTGGAAATCAGCCTTCTGTTGGATATAGGGCTGGTGAAGATTTTTTTTCCCATTCTCTATGCTGAAATTTGTCATATTGATGGTGTTCTTTTCAGTTTCATAGGGTCTCATTTGTTAATTGCCAGTCTTAGTGTCTGCTCTCTGATATGTACTCACTCATTAGTCGACATTAACTGTGAGGTAAAGGATTACCATGCTACAATCCACAGACCCAGAAAGACTAAGTAAGGAGAAGAACTCAAGGTGGAGGTTCTTATATCTTTCTGGGAAGGGGAAATGGAATAGGTTTTATGGGAGGATTGGCAGTGGGAGTGGGTGGGAGTGGAAACATGAGGGATCAGGTGTGGGTGGTAGAGGGAGAGAGTACTGAAAGACGTGACTGAAAAGAAGGGCCATTTGGCAGTGAGGTAGGAACCTAGTGCAAGGGAAATTCCAAGGAATCTATAAGGATGAACCCAGATGAGATTCCTAACAATAGGGATACATAGCCTCAACTTGCCATCTTCTGTAACCAGGCAAGACTTCAGTGGAGGGATCAAGACACCATCCCAGCCATATAAACTTCAGCCTACAAATTGTCCTGCCTCCAAGAGGTGCTGAGGTAAAGGTAGCACAGAAATTTTGGGAGTTGCCAAGCAATGACTCAACCAGCCGGAGACCCATGCCACAAGAGTGAGTCATGTCTGATACTGCCTGGATTGCCAGAGCCCACATGCTGGATAGCCCAGAGACCTAAAATAATACAACAAAACAGAACTGGTTAAAGACCTGCAACGATACCTAATTGTATTCTCATACTCAGATTGGTTTCTAACCCAATTGTCATCATAGACTCTTCATCCAGCAAGTGATGGAAACAGATGCATAGTCCCACAGCCAAACATTAGTTCAAGCTTGAGGAATCCTGCTCAAGAGGAGAAGGAAGGATTGTAGAAGCCATAGGGACAAGGACATCACAAAAATCCACAAAATTATCTAGCCTGTGTTCATAAGGGCTCACAGAGACTGAACCAACATATAGGGAGCCTATATGGGACTGACCTAGGCACTCTGATATGTGTTTCGGTTGTGTAGTTTGGTCTTCTTGTGGTACTCTTAACAGTGGGAGCAAGAGCTGTTTGTGACTCTTTTGTTGGCTTTTAGGGCTCTATTCTTCAAAAGGGATTGCCTTTAATGCCTGAATTATAGGGGATACACTTAGTCTTACTGCAAATTGATATACCATGTTTTGTTGTTGATATCTGTGGCACGCCTGGCCTTTTCTGAATAGTAGTAGAGGAAGACTGGATGGGGAGGGGACATGCAGGAGGTTGGGGAAAATTCTTGGAGGAGAAGAGGAAGGGGAATCTGTGGTTAAGATGTAAAAACAAACAACCAAGTAAAGAAAAAAGAAAATACATTCTTCTTTCACGTAATACAGCCCAGCCACAGTTTCTCCTTTCTCCACTCCTACCTCTCCCTACACACACCTCCCCTCCACTCCTCTTTGATTTCCTCTTCAGAAAAGAGCAAGTACCCAAGGGATATTTGCTGACAGGACAAAATAAGATACGATGAGACAAGAGGAATTCCTCATATTGGAATTGAACAAGGCAATCCAATAGGAAGGAAAGAGTCGCAAGAGTAGGCAAAAGAATCAGAGACACACTCGCTCCCACTGTTAGGAGTCCTACAAAAAGCGCCAACCTAACAGCTATAATATACACAGAGGATTTGATGCAGATGCATGTAGGCCCTGTGCCTGCTGTTTAAGTCTCTGTCATTCCGCGTGAGCCCTGTTTAGTTGATTTGGTGGGCCACGTTCTCTAGGTATCCTCCATCCAGTTACAAGCACTTTTAGATAGGTTCTGGGGATCCTAATTCTAGTCTTCACATTTGCAAGGTAAACATTTTACCAAGTAAGCTATGCCCCCAGCTCACCTTTCTAGTTTTGGGACAGACCTCAATTCTGTCCCAAGTGACGAATTCTTTTCTGTTGACTGTTTCTGTCTTGATTCTTTTCCTTCCCAACTGTTCAGCCTAAACCACACCAAAGTTATTATCCCATACCCGAACAGCCCTGTTCTTCCTCTGGGATCCATGAATCAGTGATTTGTTCAGTGTTTTGATTTCTCTTTTGTTACCTACAAATCTGCTCTATTCTTACCAAGGAAAATATAGAGAAAATTGAAAGGGCATACAGGTGAGATTTTATATTTCTAGAATTTTATTTTTAGTTGTATTGACCATGGAAAAGAGCCCATGATTATGGAGTTTTGAAAACACACAGCAAATATTTTTACCCAGATCTGGACAGAGAACATCTAGGGTCAAATGATTTCTAGGGTGTTCAGGGCAGAAATACATGCTCATCTCTCCCATGATCAGTGTCCTCTGTGGTTTTAGTGGACACTGAGCCTTTGTGCTTGTCTTTCACTTAATAGGAAAACAAACTTTGGAAGAATATGGCAACCTGTCACACATCAGAGGACAGTTCGTTCTGGTTTCTTTAAGTACAACTAACATGTAGAATGGTATTACAGATGTACCATAACTATCTGCACATATCTGATATGTGTGAATTGCATATAGGCTATATATAAGAATGTATACATGTAAAATACTTCACATGAGGCTGAAAATGGAGCATGGATTTCTGAGGTGCTTACTTGACTCTTCTGAGGATGAAGATGTCACTCTCACAGAGAGGTGTGGTCTTACTATGAGGAACTCTCCTTTAGGACTTCTCTAGAATTTGGAGAGACACAAAATGTTAGAGCAAAATAAACATAATTTTCTAATCAAAAAAATCTTACCTTAGGTAAATGAGGATTGTTGTTTATAGACAGTAAATGCTATGAATAACAAATGTTCCCTCTTCTTCAGGTTATAAACAAATGCCCCCTTGGGGCTACTCACTTGGAAAGAGAATTTGGCTAATATTTCTCCCAAAGTGGGGTTGTCATGTTCTCACAAAGGCAAGGATTGTAAGGCAATAAAGTCTCAATCTTGTATCACCCTCTCAAATTCCACACTCGGGTGACCTGGGATGTAAGAAACCTGTGACAAACTAAGCTAATCACCAATAAAGATAGCACTACTTGCTGAGCCTATAGCTCTTCACTGGAGTGGCTGGAAAGGGGTGATAACAGCCCACAATAAGCCTGAGTTTAAAGACGGATTTGAATTTTGTTATTAGATGTATTTTGCAATTTTGGCAGTTTTGAAGGTAAAAAAAAATGTGTCAAAGGGTACTATGTCTCAAGGACAGTCAGTGTTAAATCAATATTAATTAAATAGATGCATTCTTATTTAACAAAGCACTGAAGTGTGGAGACGGGGATCTGCTGTGACCATTTTCGTTAATTTTCTTCTGCCATCTGTCAGGTAAAGAAAGACCTCCAAACTCCATACATCAGCATTTTTAAAAGATAGCCAATTTTCAGCTCAGGTTGCTCACTTAATGATGTATTTACTATGTCTCAGTCATGATTTGCCAGAAAGAAGTCTGTGTTATTAAGCAGAAAGGAAGAGAAGTACTTACAAAGATAAAATATTTGAATCAAGAACTCTGTTGAGGTTAGGTCTTTTAACCAACTCAGAACCCCCAAAGGATATGATAGCTCATAGACTTGAGATAATGAGTACTATCCAAACTACGGAACATGTAAAAAGAACTACATGTAAGCTAACTAAATTATACAGATCTGGTCTGAATAGTCTTTGTCTCTGCATTTTACATCTGTTAGGAATCAGGTTCCCAGCTTTATCTTTTCAGCATAGGCTGTGCATGAAGAGGAAGGCAAAGACTATCATATGATAGTGGATTAAAGCATACATGAACTTATCCTCTTATGCTGTTTGGGATGTTATATTAGGCTTTCCACATTGGAAATGCTTCCATTAGGGAAATAAGTTTAGCATGGCCCTCATCTTCACTGTCTGAAAATGCTGCAAACAGTATTCTATAGTGAGCTACTTGAAAAAATCCAAATTAGCCCTATTATGCCTCCAGCACCCCATCATTGCCTGATGATGTGGAGAGTCTAGTGTCTAGTTTGAGCTACTTAGATGCTAAAAAATGCATTCTTTCACTTAAAGTGTGTTTTTCTTATTTATACTCAGAATAATGCACTTCATCACGATCCAAGGTAGCTGAATATTTTGAAAGGTCAGAGCTTCAGGGATCATCTTTATGCATAAATTTTTACAATAAAATGCAATATGAATTATAACATAACGTGACAGTTTCCACACTACACATGTCCATACTTTATACAGCTTTTGAAGGAGCATTCAGCTAACATAGAGCTTTTACTTCAGCATGCATTACTTAGCTACAGTAATGAAATTATATGGGATTTCCATCACAAAACTTTGAGAAAAAAGACTTTCAGTACTAACCGTCATCAGTCTTTGCTCTTATGTGAAACATTTTTCAGTTTTGAAGTTTTTGAGATTGTAATATAATTGCATCATTTCCCCCTTTCTGTTCTTTGCTTTCAATTTTACCAGCCCTGAACTTTTTCAAAATCATGACTGTATTTTATTTTACTATTGAAACATTTTATAGATAAAAACAAGGAACAGAACAAAGAAACTGATAACTTCTCTAAATATCCAAGTGCGTCACTTGTATTTGCTGTTCTAGAAAATATTTTTATGGCTAGTAAGAGTCCAGAGAGATTCATTTCTTTTATCAAACTAGGGCATTAGAATGGGCCCTTGACTTCTATGAACTGGAGGCCATTTCATTGTCTGCACACATGTGGAATGTAATGCTGTGCTCATCTGTAAGCCAGGAAGAAGCCCCACCATCATCCTACCATACCTGAAGGTTGATGTTGAACTCCTACTCCCAGAACTTCAATCTGGATTGTTTAAGTCCTTTAGTAGTATTTTATTGGAATTAAGAAGCTGACTAATAAGTCTATCTAAAAACATAAAATCTACTAGTAAACATGATAACAAAGCCCCCCACCCTTAGATTTTAATGATGTGAGCAATTGCTAGCACAACTTCATATCATGATCAGCCTAGAAATAAAACCTCACCTTGTATATCCACATAGCTACCATAGCATGCTTCAATTCATCTTTGACTGACCTGACAGCTTAGGTGTCTTGAACAGACAACTCTTTATCCTTACTTGCTTCTCTCCATGCATACGCATTCCCAGGTCAACACAAGGCCCAGCCTTTCTTCTTTCCAGAGATGACACGGAATTGATAAATGATGTGAGATTGAGCATTCACATTCATCTTGCCTGATTTCTGGCCAATTCTCAGGTAGGATGTTGGCTATAAAGACCTCATTCTCTAAAAGGCAGTTGGAATCAGGACAAGAGAACATGTCTCACAAACCAAAATATGTGATTTATGAAAGTAGAAGGTTCCATTTGGAAAGCATTGTTCCTTTTGGAGTCTTTTAATACAGTATATATGAAGAGTAATTTTGTAGCTTAAATCACAAGTAATGGAAGAAAAATGTGGTCCAAAGTTTTAATTGATTCAGAGAATTTGCTCTCATGGATATGATTAAAGAAGTTATTGATCTGTAAGATGATAACTATCAAACATATTTATGGAGTATATAGTATGATGTGTCAATATATCAATGCATTGACCTTCTATTACAATATATTCAATACAATAGTGTTAATTTTATTTATAGTAGTGTGAAATATAGTATCTGAAGTTCTTCCTCCTACTAACTTTTAACCATCACCCAGTCTCATCCTGTACCTGCTGCTTACCCATTTCTCTGTTTCTAGTAATGACTATTTATTTTGCTACCTCCACGAGATCAGCTTCCCTAGATTATACACATAAATGGGACCATGTGGCATTTACTAGTCTGTGTGTGGTCACTTTATGAAATAGCCTCCAGATTTATTGATTGTGCCATAAATGACATGATCTCATTTTATGGGTAAACTCTACTGTGTCTGATTTCATTTTATAATCGAACTCATTGTGTTATTCTCTTTATCAGTTCATCCATTGATACATGCTTATGTTGTAGGAGGGCCTGCTTGTTCATCCCTGCTGCCTTGCTAGCTTAACCCAGAAATAGCCACACAGAAACTGCATTAATTAAATTACTGCTAGGCCCATTAGCTCTAACTCCTTATTGGCTAACTTTTACATCTTAATTTAACCCATTTCTATTAATCTGTGGATCACCATGAGGTAGTGGCTTACCAGCAAAGTATCAGCACATCCACCTCCAGCCGCGGATCCTTGTTTATCTCCTGACTCTGCCTTCTTCCTCCTGGAATTCAGTTCCATCTTCCCTGCCTAAGTTCTGCCCTATCAAAAGGCTAAGTTAGTTTCTTTATTCATTAACCAATAAATCAACACACAGACAGAAGGACCTCCCACACCATGCTTAGAATGATTTAAGTATCTTAGTTATTTTAAATAGGTTGTGCTGCTATCTCTGAATGAATATGTGGAATATCTTTGACATAGGTTTTATTTTGCTTGGTTATAAACTTGGTAGTGCATTTGCTGTGTCACATGTCTCTTATTTCATTTAATGTCACTGTAACAAAGCCTTGGAGGGCAGTTACTTTATAAAGAGATGAAAGTGAAATACTAATTTATCGTACAGCTTTGGTGGGAAGTCTTAAGAGTTAATATCAAGGGCTCCCTGGCCGCATCACAACATTGCAGATGGCATTACATAGCAGGAAGGAGAGTAGAGAGTGGCTCATGAGGAGAAATCATATGGCAGAGAACAAGGCTAATGGTCTAATATATCCTTCAAACTGTGACATATGTTTGTCTGGGGCACAAATCTTTACTTTTGCAGTTATGATTTGCCTCACAGTATGACACAATTATTCCCTCTCTGTCACAAATTCTGGGAACAGAGTTATGTTGCAGGAGCTAGCTCTGGCTGGAAGCAAACCCAGCTTTTCTAGAAGCAAAGAACATTCTTTTAGCTATTCTTATCTTTTGCCAAGTATTTGAATGTGTTATTTGTTCAACTAGAAAGTAAGGTTTTTAAAAACATCATTTTAGTAGCAAATAAAATAAAAGAGAAGCTAACCTTTACAAGATAAAACTTCAAGACACAATCTTAAACCTCAATCAATTCATACAGGAATAAAAATTAAGAAACTGAGGAGCTGTATGGAAAAAAAACACAATAAGATTTTCCAATAAAGATCTTCAGGCTAACTATGTGTGAAAATGAGTGTCCTTAAAGAGAAGTAAGTGTTAGGAGATTGGTTTTAGGATGAGTGGAATTGCAGAGGCTTTGGGAAATTGTTCAGGCAAGCTAATTTCTTTGCCGTTCGCAGTAGAAAAACAAATGTTACCCATATTTAAACATGACATTAACAAACAAGGAATATTCTAGTCATTTCTTTCATAATATTTTTTCTTAAACCACAAAAGAAGCTTTCAGAAAGCAGATCCTTTTTTAGTGAAACAGTAATTATTAGAAGTTTAGCAAGCCCTTTGGTTTGTTAACAGTATTGTTCCCCTAGGAAAGTCAAGTAGAATAATAGTTCTAACTTAAAGTACATTTTTTTCCATCAGTGCAAAAAAGCATTAGAATGGTATAAAACATGTATTGATAATATTGTGGGGCACATCAGGAGTGTAAGTGCAGGACAGGTTATCTTTTCAATCTCCAGATTTGGCGTTTGAATGGTCTAGTATTATACAGGCTACATATACACATGTCAACAGGGTAGGCTGAGCAGGTAACACATGCTTCACTGTTTCCAGTTATTTTTGCATAACTTACATTACACGTATATCAAATTATGTCACACTGTATGCTTCTAAAATTATGCAGTGTAAAACTGACTTAAAAAGAAAATTAAAACTATAAGTAATGCAATAGTCTTTTACAAAAGTCAGACATTTCCTGCTTCTCTAATGGATTCTGGGATTCTCTAGCCTCCATATCAACCTGCACATCCCCGACCCTACACATTCACATAATTAAAAATAAATAAAAATAAATAAAGCAAGATAGTATGACCATTAAGTATTTTAAGATGTGTTTTAAATTGCAAAGTAAATGAGGCTATAGCAATAGCATTAAAAAATAAACTAGAATACTGAATATCAAAGCTGTAAACAGTAAGCATTTAAAAATAAAGACACAACAGGTGGCTGTAAACAAAACAGTAAATGAGACAGCTGGGGAAAGTCCAAATTTTAACAGCTTACGAGAATGAATAAACAAGACAAAGAATGTGTTATTGCAATTTCTTCTCATTCCTGTGGTGTAAGTAGAAAACAAGTGAACTAGTATCTAGTTGAGTGTTCTGAAATAAAAGAAATGGGTGAGGAAGTTCATGAGGACCACAACAGAGAAGCTCAATATTGTGTGAGAATATTGCGTTTGTAAGGATGGAAGTGCAATAGATGAAATTACAAATAGCAGTAACTGAAGGATTTGAACAGGTTTGTATGTTTTTTTTGTTTATGCAGGTGCGTGTGCGCGCACATACACACACACACACACACAGAGGGAGAGAGAGACAGAGAGAAAGAGGGATGGAGGGAGAGATTAGTACTTACTGAACACTCAAAGCTTTAGATGTATTGACACATACTCATCAGACTTGTTTTATTGTCCTTTAACCATAAGATGGGGACATTATCACCTTTTCTATTTCACAGGTGAAGAATGCGAGTCCTGAGGAGATGAAATGATTTGCCCAGAAGTGTCGCATTGGTGTTTGTCAGAGTGACTGCAAACCCTACCCTCTGTGCCAGAGGGTTCCGAGATGCTGACCTTCAAACCTAGATGTTGTCCATGACAAATTAATTATATGGGGTTCATAGGTAAGAATTTCATAATCTCCGCATTGAGAGGAAGTCTGTTCATATTTCTAAATTAAAAAGATGTTATCAGTTAGTATTGTCTGGGCATATGTGTGGTTTGTGTGTAGGCTGTTCATGTGTGGAGATTAGTGGAAGATTTTGTGGGAGTGTTCTTTTCTTCCACCTTTATGTGAGTTCTTAGGATCAGTCTCATGTCTTGTGATATAAATGTTTTTACCCACTGCCTCCTATTTGTTTCTGAACAATGACCAGTTGAGAAAGTAATATACTCCAAGAATATTTACTGACAATACATGGGTAAAAAGACTCAGATAACTCAGTTATCTGAATAGCCACTACTTTCCAGATTTCTCATTCATTATGAGGAGAAAAATCTACCACCTCTCTAAGGAGCTATAGTATGTCTTGACTCTCCACAGGCTGGGGTTGCCTGATTCTTTGCGATTGTATGAAAACAGGTCTATCTATTTGCATCTTCAGTGGCATCTTCTTCAGTCTTATTGGGGTTTAGCAAATTATTGAGGATTAGAAAACCAGTGGCTATACAGTAGCGCATTTCATTTTAGATCAGCACCCCCCATGGCTGGAAGCTGTTTGCCCAATGTTTATCCAACTCATTGGCGGATGAGATGGATGTCGCTCTGCAGGGAAGTAAACTTGCTTTTCACCCTGACTGCTGCTTCCTTGACCTGCTCACTCATGCTAAGTGACTGCTGTCACTGCAGACACCAGGCCCTGCTCACTTGCTCCATACTTATGTTTAATGAGGCGTGTCAAAGCAAAGTGAGTAGAAACAAATTGCAGAGAAAAATAGAGCAGAAGATGCAGCCTAGAGAGAGCTTTGATAGTTCTGGCTCAACACTGTGCCTCTTCATCATGGCTCTCAGTATCCACTGCTGCCACTGCCCATAAGAAAGAACTGAGATTTTTTTATCATTCTCCATGGCTATATGAGGTCTTTCCTGATCCACCGCCATCCTGTTCTACTGTACCTCTTGATTACATTTTTCCTTACAAGTGTGTCACTAGCCAGGTGGGTATGTGTCTTACTCTTGTATTTTTCATCATCTTCCTCCCATCTCTCTGCTTTTGTTCCTTTCTCCTGATATAAGCACCAGCCCGGGCTGATTCAGATTTTTTTGTGTTGTAGAAGAAGTAGTTCATTCTCAGGTGAGTACCTTAAACCTGACAATGTTCAAGGCAAGAGAGTCCTATCATGGCCATGTGTGTATGCTGTTGTTTGGAATACTGTTTCCTAAAGCCTCAAGACTGAAGGTTTGATCCCCTTCTCTGGTGCTAATGAAAGCTTTTAGAAGGTAAAAAGCCAAATAGAGAGGAAGTTAGGTTCCTGAAAGCCTCTCTTTGAAGTAAACTGGAATCCCAGGCCTTGAGTCTCTTTCTGCTTGCTTCCCAGACTCACCATCATGAGGTGAACAGTTTCCTCCCCCACTATCCCCTGTCATGATACAGTGTGCTTCCTAAGAGCTAACTAAATAGTCAAGTCATCATGGATTCAAAACTCCACAAACTTGAGCCAAAAATCACCCTTTCTTTTTTTATAATTTGATTAATTCGGACATTGCATAGCCATGACAGACAGCTGACTCACACAACACACCCATGCTCATGACCAGCTATGCCCAAGAATGCAATTAGTAGTTCTGTTTAAAGGGCACTAGCAAGAGAGATGTGAACTTTTAAGTTGTTCACTTGGAAACTGGTACCCAAGCTCTTCTTACCCCTCACAATCCCTAATAGGGAGAGATGACCCAGCCAATCAGAACCTCTTCATGAGCTCTCTTAGTTGCCCCAACTTCTGAAGCCTATGGCCCAGGAACTCAATTATCTGCACCAAAAACTTCCTTTGACCTTGGAATAAAAGGCAATGCTTTCCCTGTTGTTGGAAGGTTACAAACTTTCCAAAATGACCGGAAACAGCATCCTGTCTTCTTTTTCCTTAACAGTCATGGTTTTTCATTCTACTTGTCCTTGTTTGCCTTACATTTGACAGACTGGGAGACACATGTCCTTATCCATCAGAACTATTTCCAGGGTTTCTGCCAGTGGCCCTCCAACCCTCTTCTCATCATTATCTCTTGGGGTCATCAAGTTTTTATAAAATGCTGATTTACTGACTTGGAATATTGTATGTGGGTCTTATTTTAGCATCTTACCTTGTAAGTGTAAAAGGAATCTTTATTATCTCTTTGAGCAATTTAATTTTCTTCCTTTTATGTGATTGTAAAGATGGTATTTCCTTCTCCCGCTTTCAGGGATGAAGTCCCTCCTTTCATTTGCCTGGGAGATAGATCTCAGTTCACTTCTTTGAGGCCAGTCTTGGATGCTAATTTCTTGTGTTTTTCTTACGAGACCCAAGTGTGTCAAAGACTTTCTTTCTGTTTCTTAACCCTTTTCATAATCATTCAAACATCTTACTGAAGGCAAAAAGGAAATTATTGGTTCTGTTTTCATAAAGTTCTTAGAACAGTTAGTTAACATTATAGACATAGAAAATAAGGGACAGCTTCCAGGTACTAAGGACAGGATGATAAATTATTCCTTCATGATTATAGATTTAAATTCATACATAGAAATCTTTGTGAAGCTAGTTATCAGTGATGAGTGTACAATATTGTGATTGCATTTAATGCCATTGAGTAGTAAACTCATCATGCTGAAGATGGTAATTTTATGTTACGTCTATTTTACAATCATTAAAAGTTTTGGAGGAAACATATCAGTAAAAGCTGCTAAAGACAAAAGAAGCATAGAAACTATATAATCTAAGTAAACATGACATCTTTGAGAGGATGCTTAAACAAAAAAAGATACTAGATAAAAATAAGGAAACTTGAATAAAATATGGACTTTAATTTGCAAAAAGAACGAAGCTATTAATACCCACAAATGTGCTTCTTTTCTCTCTCGCTGGCAGGGCAGTGGGGTTTGTGCCCCAGAAGGTCAAGTTTTTCTGTAGTCATTTAGAGAGGAATTGGAAGGGTGAAAAGGGCTGGCGAGTGGAGATCCCTGGTGTGTCTCAAACTGAGCAGTGTTGCTGTTCTTATTAGAATATGGTCAGGAAAGAGATCATTGAAGCATGAGGGGAGTAATCATGAAATGACCTTCTATTCAATCAGCAACTCTTTCTTACCACATGGTAAATAGAGTTGTATGAGGTATATGACTTAATAAATCGTGCAATAGAAAGTAGAACTCATTTGCAACAGAGAAGAGAGAAGACTAGAATGTTCTAAACTGTGTAAAGAAGAGATCCTCCTTCTTGTTCCAGGGTGTCCTGAAGTATAGCACACAATAGGATAAACGCACAGATCACCAGCAAGAATATACTACAACCTCACTTCTTCTTTTCTCCCTCTCTATACCTCTCTGTTACTTTTGCATTGGTATTAAGGAGAGAACTCAGAGTAGGCAGACAGCAGGAAGAGGAATCAGCCAGCAGGGTCACAGGAAGGGTGTTGAGAGTCCTACAGGGATGCTGTTGCTGAGGATGCTGGACTCTTGATTTCAGCAGTGGGGGTTCTTAGACCCACCTGAATCACAGTTGTGAAGTGTCATTAGGTGGTGTCCCCCTTTGTGTTACTTGAGATGAGCCCATGAAACTACTTTTGTAATAACTTTTGCTGGTTGTGGTTTCTGAAAATTAAAGTCTTCTATGGGCCTAATCTTTGTTAAGGCTTCATACTTACCCTAATGTTACATCACGTAGGACTTTTAAAAAGAGGCCATTTCAATTTATTTTTCTACCTTTTAATTTTAGAAACCAACCTGAGACTACTGAAGATAGCATGCCTAAAGGTCCGTTAATGTTGAACTGGAAACTTGTGACAAGGGCATAAACACTAAAATTTTAATTAAATAAAATAAGGGGTTATTGGAGTGAGTAAAGGGAAGGGGCAATGATGTAATTGTATTTTGATTAAAATTTAATTATGTTAAATAAAAAATTAAGAAAGAAGCACTTTTAGAACCTGGTTTTAGCTTATAGCCTTGGACATGAGTTTAACCTCTTTGATGACATCCTTGCTTATTTAAAATATCACTAAGTAATGGAACCTTCTGGAAACCTATAGGATCAATGTACAACAACTACAAATATTTTTATGAAACTTGATACTACCTGGCAGTACTTTGTTACAGCCAAATCATTTCTTCCTTAATTAGCCAGTAAATGGTGCGATGGTGCCGTGAGTCTTGAGGGAGCTCCTGCACAAACAGGAAAATGTCTGCTATTCACTGGTCAGCCACACTTTTCTATTCTTCAGTGGAAATCTTAGAAATATTAGATTATGTTCAAGATAGGAAAGAAAAAGAAATCAGCTATACATTGTATTATTTTGTGCCTTGGGTTTGAAGTTTATTACAGGACAGGATCAGAGCTTTACATTTCCATTGAAGTAGTTTTGGACTTAAGAGTTTGACTGTAAATTCTCAAGACTGACAAGGGGACCAATGTGAAGCACAGACACAAGCAACTGCTCAATGCAGGCACCCTCTCCTGGGTGGGAAATGCCTTCCTGGGGATGAGGGATAAGGAAGCTGAAGATGGCACACTGTGCTGTCAGGAAGGACTATGCCAAGCATGAGGTTGATTTACTTAGACAGAAAAACTGTCCTGTTGGGTGTGTCTGGTGTGCTTGAGACACGGAGGAAAGAGGAACACATGCTCTGCTGCCACTAATATTTCCAGAATGAGAAACGCAAACTCTTTCGAGGGATACTTTGGGTCAGCAGGTATGTTTGCACAGATAAACAGAAAGCCTGTATAAGTAAATAGTAAGGAGGGAAGGATGATTTCAAATGGAGGGAGCAGGAATAATAAATGCTCCAGCGCCTTTGGGACTGAGTAGAGAGACTACTAGTGGAGCCTGGAAATGGCCAGTTAGTAAGAAACTGACATGGCCAAGTGTGCTTCCTGGAAGTGTTGTACCTCCAGACTCTTGGTTACATACATGCTTCTAGGTTTCAAATGTTTTGAGAAATTGATAAAATTTATGGAAATTTTCCTTGTGAAAACCAGCAATATATTTTGCAAAAAAAAATTGATCAAGTTTGAACATGCCTGATATTGATCAACATGCTTCTTTCAAAACAGTTGCTGACCTTCATCTCAACCAAGTTATTGTATGATACAACAGCATATAAAGGGAGCATATGAAGACGTTGATTTTGTTGAAAATCTAATATAATGTTCGTGAGTTCAAAAAGGCAATATCTTTAGGGGAAGAATTTATTCCAGAGTAGTTAATCGTCTTTATTGAATCTTAATTATTGAGTTTTGCACCTAGTTAAATGGATCCAATACAGATATTCAAATATGAAACACCAGTTTAGCAGGAAGCATGTTCCCAGTATGTCTTCTTTCAGTCTGTTTGCGCTGTTGTCATAAAATACTGCACATAGAGTGAGTTCATATGCAAAATTACTTTTTCCAGAGCAAAAACAAAGCACTATCAAGAACTCTACAGTCTTCCTAGTTTCCTGTTATTTATTATTATTTATCCATAATGGAAGACAGTCATCTTTGAACTGGAAAGTCAGGCATCAACAGAGAATCCGCTTTTGTCTTGTAACGTTCACTTTCTAGTCCTAGACTGGAGTTGGTGAACACGACACCACGTAGAGATGTTAAAACTAGAGGGTGGCCTTTCCTATGGTGATAAAACAGGACCTACAGATGAGCCTATGGAGCACACAAAGAAGAAAAGCCCTTTGTGCTAGAGCCAATGGAATGACTGTGTAAACATGCCTTTGGCTTTGGGGCTTCATAACTGTGCAGATGAGGCATTGGATTAAAAAGTGTATGAAGCCTTTGACACTAATACAAGCTGCTAAGCATTTGTACCAGGTCCCCTTCCCTCTTAAGCTCTCGTCTAAAGGCAGCCCGGACAAATAAGTGTCCTTTGGTGGACACTTATTTGTCTTAATTTTCAACAGAATCTAAAAATAGGTGTGCACGCATGCCTGCGAGGGAGTGCCTTGGTTAGGTTAGTTGATGTGGATCCTGGATTATATAAAATGGGGGAAAGAAGCTGGACCTTAGGAAGCAGTCACTGCTCATTGCATCCTGGTTGTAGAGGTGATGTGCAAGGTACCCCAAGCTTGTGCTGCACTGGCTTCATCATGATAGACTATACCTGCAACTTGGAGCCACAATCAACTCTTTTTTCATGAAGATGCATTTTATCAGGGTAATTTTTTATAACAACAGGAAAACAAAACAAAAAGACAAAAAACACTAAGGATTTATGCCAAGGGCTTCCAGGTGAGATTTTTCAAAAAGGCCCCGATTACAGTATCAATCAAAACAAGCCAGAATATAGCTTTTTTAGGGTTCTTGTTTCTCCAACAAGGTATTGCCTTCATGTATAGAAGTACTTATGGAACCATCTAGAAACGATTAGGTAATGTACATTGACTTCTCATTGTTTCTTTAGTGATTGGACCCCTCTGGCAAATTTCATGGTGTTGGAGTAAGAACATCATAAAATTCTATCAATCACTTTCTGTTGCCATCAGAGACAATTATGACATCTATTAGAACCATGAGGTTTGGGGTCTTTTATCCAATACCTTTTGGGTACAAGGGAAGGCAAGTGAACACTTATTGGCTACTTGCTATTATTGCCCATTTTTCTCAAGACTAATTCTTTATTATTCATTTCCAAATAACTGCTCTAAAGCTTACTACCCTATCCTTTGTTTAGGAATACTTAATAGAATTCAGTACAAAATTCTATATGCCAGTTTAATTTGGGGGAAATTTAGAAAAGAAAGATAGATTTTGAGTGCAGGTATTTGTGACAGTTACATGATTGTGTGAAAAGTGTCAGATTCATATGTGGGTCTGAGATTTCAGATCTTGAAATTACCTATGGATGTTTACTGTTTCACAAAATGGATTTTATTCCTACTGTCATTGCTATGCAAAGAATAATAAGCATGGAGTCACCCTAGCAACAGCCAGGGGACCAAATGCAAGACTTCCTCCAAGAATGTGAGAAAGCATGGGATTCCAGGATGCTGTTTCAGGAACACTGGACTTTCTGCTGTGTTACCGGCAGCTGCTTTCACATCCCATGTTTTCAGACATCGGAAAGAATGTTATGAAATTAAAGCTTCAAGTATAACATTGTAAGGAAACATCATGAACCCCTCTTCCAGTAGTAGCTTATTGTTTGCTGGCATGGTCTTTAACAACTGTTCTGCCTGATGATACAAGTACAGAAAGGAAGCAAGCAGACTTACATGTTGCTGGTAGGCAGTCAAGCTAACCCTAACTGTATTTGGGTTTGGGAAAGGTTTCCTAGGTTGTTAAGCAACTGTGATAGCAAGAGAGTTTTCCTTATATAAAGAGTCAGTTAGGGGAACCTTGGTAGGCAGGGGATGAGTCTGGGTGATGTCAAGACTGTCAGGAGCTCCACGCATTTGGAGATCAGAGTATGCTCAGAAACCAAGAGGTATCCATCAGAAATCTGCGTTAACACCCACATGCAACCTCAAAAGGAAGGACAGCAGGTAGGGAGTAAAGAAAGAACAATTCTCAGGGTCTGTGGCTGAGGAGATGAATAAGGTAAATAGTCTTGCTTGGTTGGCAGGAGGCAGATGGGAGTTTTGGCTTCTAAACAACAGCATTAAATGGACACACACACACAGAGAGAGATGTTGTGGTCAGCAACAAAGAGACTTTCAAAGGAGGAGTTTATCACCTGGACCTGTACAGCGCAGAGGCAGAGGTTTTCACTAAAGGATAAAAAGGGAAGACGAGAAGGTGAAATTTTATCTCCTGGACTCTTTTACACTGACACCTGTGCTGAAGCAGGAATTTAACAAAACCTTCTGAGGCTTCTTCACCTTTGATTAATGACATCATATTTATCTAAAATTGGTAAGGTATGAAAATCGACTTTACAGGGCTATTGCAGGCATTAAGTAAATTACATCGACAAAAGTGCACACCACAGGGTCTGGCACATAATACAGAATCAGGACAAATACAATTCCTTTCCCTACTTTCCCTTTTTCATTTCTACTTTATTTTTTCTCCTTGATTATTTTGGTGGCTAAGGAAGGGAGATATTATTCCAGCTGTGTCTTGTCACAAGCAGGTTTTTGAATTTATATTTACAAAAGTCTACGTGTTGGCAAAGCACTGACTGACTCTGATCTTTCAGCTCATTTTCACCCTCATGATTGTTGATGTCAAATTCTTACAGCTGAAATACTTTCTGACCACATCTCCCCTCCTTGTGACACAAGGAAGCCCTTGCTCTCTGTGAGAACTTATTGCTGAGTCTATTACTGATAGGGCCGATGCTAGTGTTGTATAAAAATAAGCTTAGACTATATCCTAAGAAAATAAAGGAGGAGTGTGGTCACAAAGTCTTCAGAGACCTGAGAATTGAGTATATAATCAGAGTCTTGGCTGAAGCTCTGCTTTGTCTTTGGGCGTCTATGCAGTTGCACAGCATATTATTGTGTGATTCTCCAAGGCTTAGAAATAAATGACAGATACCACCAGGTGTTATATAGAGAGAACTGGGATTGTTGACAAAAGAACTTGCACATTCACGAGCACACTTAATTATATACATAGGTACAGGTTCCTTGGGAAAGAACAGGGGTTTCAAATAAAAGAACTCTAAACAATCTGTCACTCTACCAAGGGAACTACTGCTTTGCTGTTTCAAAAGCATAGGTCTAGTTATATATAGTATACTCATATGTGCAAACCTACTTTAAGGATCCATGGTCCTTTCTCAATTTAAACACTCAAATCTGTCTGCACAGATTAACAAAGTCATACATTTAAAGTTATTTCTGGACACGCAAGACACAGCCATTTTTTACCTACAATCACTTCCCTATATCTCCAAGATCTTCATCAAAAGCCAAAGGTAGGAGTGGGATTATTGGTGACTCTGGAGGGATTCTGTAGGGAATAATCACTAAACTGCTACTATGTGTATTGTGTTTAAGTTTGGATCAGGAGGCAGACCCGTGGGGAGCTCACATACTCTGTACAGTAGAAGTGAGATTGTTAGTACTCCAACAAAGGGACTATGCCTCCTATCACTTGGACTCTGCGGTCCCTAGGGTTATATTTATATCTCTCTTTACCTCCCTTTACTAAAAAGTAGTAAATTTTGAATAGAGAACTCAAAATAGCCCTTTGGCTTAGGAGTGTGAAAAGATGGAACTGCAAAGATCCATTTTTTTTCTAGAATAGAAAACAGGGTGATAGTTCATTGATGCTTCAGCCCAGAGCACATTCCATGATGGATATCACACAGGAATGAAGGAAGCATGAGCATTGTTTGAGAGTTATGAGGCACAGTGGACTAACTCAAGAGCTATCAGAACATAAAAGATCAGCATCTTATTGGCTCCTCAACTCCAAGATGGGAAGCAATGTTCCTCAGGAGCAGTTCTCACAATTGGTTGGGCACATTCAACAGATACTGATGGTCATCTCTTATGAATGGACACAAGATACTCAGATTTACTCTCCAAATGTTTTTTTTTTTTTTTTAGACAAATGAGAAAAATTAGCACTCACTGAGCTGGAACCTAATATGACAATCTGAAATTATAATGTCCCTCAAATCTGAAAGTTTAAAGAATAGACATGATATTGCATGTTGAAAATCTCACACCATGCAACCCTTCTCATGCACACCTTATTTAAACTACCAGTCAAATTACCTGTAGTCACTAGGTGCTAGGCACACACAAAGCATAAATAAACATTTTGTTTTTTTCTAAAGATTTCTTAGCATAAATATGCCAATATCATGAAACCAAAAAGATTCTGAAATTTAAAAAATATTTTGGAAAACAAAACTGACCCTGTGAGTAATGTTTGGGTTGATACTGAAGTCCTTGCTTGGAGTACGTGTCACAAGATCTGATCTCAAGCTCAACAGTGATGTTATTTCACAGTAAAGCGATAGGCTTCATTAACTTTGGTACATCATCTCATTTTAGAATCTTTATGTGTCTGGATAGATAATGGAGTCATTACTTACTGCTTCAACTCTGATAGCTCTGTCATATGGACAACTATTTTGTTTGTTAACATGTAACACTCATTTATTTGATGAGGTTTATCATGGTGTTTCCATAGATGTATACAGTGTGCACTGATCAAATCTAGCCACTCCCATCCACTCACTTCTTCTGACCTCACATTCTTCCCAGTGCCTTAGAATGCTTATTTTATTTTTGGCTGACATTTTAGTTTCTACATATGAAGCAGAACTTGAGGTACTTGTCTTTGTGCATCTGGCTTAGTTCACATAAACATGTTTTTTTTTCTTCCCATGAGGAGAAATTGTGGATTTAGAGAGTTCCATGTAGAATGCAAGAAAAAGAAAAAGATGCTGAAATGATTGTGCCAAGACATTTATACTAAAAGATATGTGTGTGTGTGTGTGTGTGTGTGTGTGTGTGTGTGTGTTAGAAGTAAAAGCAGTGGCCGTGCAAAATGTTTTAATAGAACCAGCCACAGAGAAAATCAAACTTTCCTAGAAGGGCATTTGAAAGCTCTTTTAAGAGAGCATCTTAAAAGGTTGCTTTTCCTAGGTGTATGTTGCCTTAAAGTATTGCCTAATGACAGAACAGAGCTAACATGTAAGAAAGATATTTTAAAATGGTTAATTTCATGCTTACATAGCCCTTTAAACATAGTTTTTCATGTATATTTTAAATAACCATGATGCAATAAAGTGTTATATAAGTCTATAAAAGTTAAAATAGAACATACATATTGGAAGAATATATTCCAATAGTTTTACTGGTTTTCAACACATGTGAGAGTTGATTGCTTTAGGGAGTTCTAATGATCAAAAGAAAAATGCAACATCAGAGGACCTTAATTCTTGTTAGTCTACATCTGAAGACTACTAACACTGCAATTGTCATTTATGAACTAAGGAGGTTGTTTTAATCATTTTCATCAGAAAATGCTGAAAAATGCCATTTTTGTAGTTTTACAATTGAATACATTCATTTCCACAGAAGGGATGCATGGCCTTACTATGGCATTTTGGCACACTGAATTATATTTGGTATAAGGCTTAGCATTGCTTGCTGAGGCTGATTTGTTCTCATTCCTTTTTACGGAAGAGAACATGTCTCACAGATAATGATAGATAATACAAGCTCCATTGAGATAAGTCAATTGTATACTAACCTTCACGCTGAGGAAAAAAAGACTCAGTGAGGTCCTGATGTTTTCCAGGATCTGAAAACTTCTCTGGAGATAGTTCCAGTTGAAGAAAGAGGGAATGGTAGTCTCTCTTGAGTCATGTGGAAGGTGTTATGGCCAGAAGCAATTTGGTTGAAACTGCTTTGAAGAGTGGCTTTGGAACTGAGTTTTAATCAAGAAAAAGACAAGGGACTCAGAATGATAGATTCAGAAAAACAATGGTTGTATACATTCAGCCATAAATGGTAGAAATATGTGATATCTTTTCAGCAAGAAGATTGAGAACAAGAATTTCTACCACAAAGTCCAAATTCAGCAAATCTTTGATTAAATGACTGCTATGCATATCTTGTTGTAAGTGAAGACTACCTAGTGAAATGTAAAATAGATGGGCATTCTTCTCAATGCCTTGGCAAAACTGAAAAAGGGAAGTCAGATTGATGCAGTGTTTGAAAGCTCCAGGAAAATAAACAACAGTTAAGAAAGTTATTGGAAATAGAAAACACTATCCTGAGTGAGGTAAGCCAGACCCAAAAAGAGGAACATGGGATGTACTCACTCATATTTGGTTTCTAGCGATAAACAAAGGACATTGAGCCTATAATTCGTGATCCTAGAGAAGCTAAATAATGAGAACCCAAAGAAAAACATATAGGCATTCGCCTGAATATTAACCTTCATCAAGCTATGAAAGGAGACAGAGACAGAGACCCACATTGGAGCACCGGACAGAAATCTCAAGGTCCAAATCAGTGACAGAAGGAGAGAGCATGAGCAAGGAACTCAGGACCACGAGGGGTACACCCACACACTGAGACAATGGGGATGTTCTATCGGAAGCTGCCAAATGAGTTTAAATTTTAAATACACAAACACACACACACATAATACATATATATGATGCAAGTATATATATATGTATATATATATACATATATATATAAAATACACACATATACATACATATATAGATGCAAGTATATACATATAAAATATATACACACATATTTATTTCTCTGGAAAGCAGAAGGAAATGAGGGGTGGGAGCAACTTTATTTTGTATTAAAGAAAAATGATCAAGAGAAGTCAATAGATATAGTTGTATTAAAATTTGTAAAATGGCAGTTTTTCCAAATACCCTAAATTAAGAAAATTGAATTATAGAGTAACAGTAGCACCCTCTCCCCCAGACCATGAGGAAGAGTCCAGAGACATCCTCTCCTTCTCTCCATGTTTATTTTCTCTTGAGCAATCCTCTCTCCCCATTCCAGCAACCGCTTGTTTCTCTCAATAATCTGGTCAGGAAAATAGAAATTGCTGCAAGAATCAGGGTTGTTGTGTTGAAAATGGCAGCCTCATTGGATTCCTCATGATGACAGTGGGAAAGCCAATGGCTTCTAGGAAGACAGCCTGTGACCTAACAATCAGAAGCATTGACCAGTTGTCTCAGCTGAATGCATCAACAAGGTGAGTCATTAGTAAATACCTTAACCTTGGGCAAAGCTCCATCATCTACCAGTACTAATGTGGCTGTATGAAGCTCCCACGAATGCTATGTTGTCACTTCTGTTGCTGGTCAATTTTCTAAGTTTCTTGTGAGTGCCTCTCCTTGTGAAGATCTAACCCAGAAGCTTTCAGTTTTGGACTATGAGACCCCTCTGCTTATAATCATTATAAGATACCTAAGTTAGTCATCATTCTCTCGCTGTAAGAAAATACCCGAGAGAACAGATTTGTTTAGGCTCAGAGCTTTGAGTTTTGTGATTTTAGATCTTTTTTGGGGGGGGGGGTGCACACTATATCCTAAAGAGAATTTGATGTGTGAAGGTCATATGTCAATCTGTTGATTTCATTGGTTAATAAAGAAATGGCCTTGGCCCATTTGGTGGGTGGAGTAAACAGAACAGAATGCTGGGAGGAAGTGAGGCAATTGCCATGCCTCTCCTCTCTGAGCCAGATGTGATGAAGCTCCAGCCCAAGATGGACATACACTAGAATCCTTTCTGGTAAGCCATCACTTCGTGGTGCTACACAGATTATTAGAAATGGGTTAGTCAAGATGTGAGAGTTAGCCAAGAAGAGGATGAAACTAATGGGCCAGGCAGTGTTTTAAAGAATAAAGTTTCCGTGTTGTTACTTCGGGTGTAAAGCTAACCATGCGGGAGCCTGGCAGGACGAAAAGCAGGCCTGCCCAC
The DNA here is from genome assembly GCF_000317375.1 of Microtus ochrogaster. Lineage (NCBI taxonomy): Eukaryota > Metazoa > Chordata > Mammalia > Rodentia > Cricetidae > Microtus > Microtus ochrogaster. The sequence continues at coordinate 56,420,539 of NC_022013.1, forward strand.
AGCTCCTTCTACAAGAATTCGTGACAGAAAAGACCCATTCATCTGATGGTGGTCAGAAGTACAGAAAAACACACGATCTCAATATCCCCTTCAAAGATATACTTCCTGTGACTGAACTTGCTTCTGCTAGGCCTCATAACTCAAGGGTTGTGCCACTTTCCACATGTATCAAATGTTACCAACTAGACCTTCAGTATATGTGCTTTGGGAGACATTCAAGATCTAATCTATACCAGTAACAGAACCCAGAGGAAGGCAATTGGTACTGATACCATAGCATGGTCATGCTTTCTTCTTGGTAGTAATCAATAACAACATTACAAAGCCATGGGATTGTAGCTTAATAACCATAACTCAAGATAAAAGGAACATACCCAAAAAGTGCAAATAGTGCACCTAATATACGCAGTACTCTTTCTTAGCATCAATGTATTCTATAGACCCAATTGTTTCTCCTCATGATCTATCTCTTGGCTCCCTAGAAACCTGGTTTGCTACCAACATTTGAGGGAGGATTGTACTGTGGAACACTAACATGGAAGAAGGATCAAAATTCAAGCTACATAGCATGCTTTCTACTGAATGGGCATCACGTTAACCCCACTGAAAAGTTAAGATTAATGTAAGTGGCACCATTGTAAGTGAGAAATACCCTACAGTCAGAATAAATTATGTAGATCTATGATGAGTACTATATTTTATTGAACTAATGTGAACCAGTGACACATTGATTAGTGAGTTAAAGTTAAAAAAAAAAGCCCCTCTTACACAGGCACATATACACACACAAATGAAATTTAAAAAATGAAAACTAAACACATTTGCCTACATTTCAAGATTATAGAAATTGTAGTTGGAAACTTCAGTCAGGGTTTAAATCATAATTCAGCACATGGTGCAACAATGATTCCTGTTTCCTGAGAGTCTGAAGGCTGGAGAGTACCGTGGAGGAAGTTAGGGTGCTCTCCTTATGGTGGCATTATGGTCCCTTCCTCCTGAGCTGGGAAAGAGCAGCACTAAAAGAAACAATCAGGATCTGTCCTGGTCTGAGACATTTTCCTTCTGAAATCTCTTCTCATGGAGTGCTGGTGTGTAATATTGATCTAGAAGGCACTGGTCACAACTGACATTTCCTCTCACTAAATTAAAGAAGAAGAGACAATGTTGATGAATTGCACATCTAGACATTTATCTTGGGCTGACATTTTGATTCTTTTTAAAGGAAATGTATTTCTTAACTGTACCTTGCAGATAGATAGTTCTAGTCATTTGTTGCTGGAGTTTCAGAAGAGATAATCAAGCCTCCCAGCATGCTGAAGTCTTTGATTTTTCAGATTGTCATAATTCACCCAGGTTCTGCAGCAGGCTTGCATAAATGACAAAACGTAGAGCACGCGGAAAGGAGAGTCAGTCAGAAATGGGTAACGTTAGACCTGGGTGCACATCTCTATATTTGGAGTAAATATTACAAACAATGCTTTCAGGTGGGGAATAAAAAGTCATAACATAATATGGCACATCGTTAGCTTAAAAACCGTTTTAATTTCCTAGCAAGATGGCAATGGGAGCATGTTATCATGTATAGGAGCAGCTTATAATATCTTATCAGTGAAGTGGCAAAGCAGATAATAAAACTGTATTGCAAAACTCGAAGTTATGACCATAACCACATTACTGTCTACACTGGATATGGTCGGGCCCAAATGGTCATTTGAAAATGGAAAAGGAAAAGGCCCAAAGACTGTATTGTGGTTGTTAAAATCTACTCAGAAGTGATATTTTATAACGGCCTAGATTGTGGTCAACAAAAGAAGTTTTTTCTAATCCTCAACTGGGTGACTAGTGGGTTAAAGTACAATGCTGAAGGACTGAGCAGTCACTCTGTAAATATTATGGTCTGTGGTAAAAATAGAGAATCAAGGATCTATTGGGAAACACGTAGGTGACCTCTTGACAGCCAAATGGCTAACCTCTGAAGTATCACCTCAACCAGACCCAGAGGCACCTAGTGTTGGGGTGAGTTGGTAGAAGGAGTTAGCACCATTCTTGGAAGGTATGTCACCAGTTCTTTTATATGCAAATGAGCCTTTGATTAGAAATATTGTGCATTGGTCTTGATAAGCTGCTGGTGCTTCAGATGAAACTACTGTTCTTGGAGACAGCATTTGAAGCCAGATAAGGATGACAGAGAAAGAATGCATTCTAACTCATGAGGTTTTATTCAAATATCATGTAATATTCTGTATAGGTCTCAGTAGGCTAAACAGCAGAGGTGCATAGTTGTGCTATAATCATTTGTGCCTATATATCATTCTGTTTTTTTCTCTATGTCTATTATCACCTCCCCTATTACTTGCCTTGGGAAGTTGTTATTTCCAATTATTTTGCCTTCCTACAGGCATTGGTGCCCCGTGGAAGAAGAATTAAGTTGAAACAATGTTTCTACTTCCTTTCTTACAACATGAAGCTGCATGTATTCCTCAGTTGAAAGGCTCTCTCATTTTAGGGCTTTCTGTACATGGTTCCCTCCAGCTTGTATATGGTAACTTTTATTCTCCTCCATTCCTCCCCTAAAATTTGTAACAATATACCTCTACTACCACAAGTCAGGGCACTACCTTTAATAACTCCTTGCCACTCAACTCATGTGTTTGTAAGAGATTTGTTTGTTAGGAAACCTTCAAGGCACACACATAAGGATGCTGGCTATTGCACAATTGTAGCACTGAGTTAGTGTTGCATCCTTTCTATTCTCTTGGAGTCAGTTTTTATGCACATGGCATTCAATTAAAATCACGTGCATTGCATTGTCATAATTTGGTAGCAGTTATCCGGAATGTATCTTATGCTGTGAGTGATGTGTGAGCCAGAAGTTGAGATGGCCAAACAGTTGCGTTTCCACTGCTGTGGTGTAGGAGAACAACAATCTACAGCATGAAGAAATTTGAGATAAGCTGGAAGGCTCTATCCAGACTGGGATAAAGCTCAAGCATATAATAAATCTCACAAAATAATATATCACAAACTTTCAATACAAAAGAAGTTCCCAATAGTCATTTATATGGATATAATAACATTTGAATGGTAGTTATCAATCTAGTTTTCAATAAGTACATTTACACATATATGTATGTACATATCTGATGGTATTAATAATTATATTTTAGATGATTGAGAAATATTGTGCATATTCTGTTTAATTTCTACAACTAACTCTTGTGCCTTAAAGTTGCTCATCTTGATTGTTGATAGTTAAATATAGCAAGAATAGACAAAAATGTGATCACTTAAAGTTTAGAATTTTGATGTAGAAGTCCAGCCTACTTTTTGCAGCACTTTGTCATGGTACCTTATTTCTATGAACCTTCATTTAACTGTATGAAATTGGGGCATACTGTTAGTATGCACTTTGAAGAGTTGTTTGAGAATATGGATAATATCCCCTTTGTAGAATATGTACAGTAAGCATGAAGAAGATGCTATCCATACTGCTTATCCCACCTACATTGCTCCATGTAGACAGACATGCCTGATGATCATAAGCATGGAAGATAAGGAAAATCTATGTAGAAGAGAACTGGAAAAAAATTACACAGAGTATCAGGATTTCACTGAGAAGTTGGTGCCTAAGCATTCCCTTATTCTAGAAAAATATCTGGAGAAAAGTTAAGGACTGCAAATCTCCATAACCCACCAGCTACAAGTTGCAATAGCATGGCTGTTATATAGAACAGTCTACCCTTCCTAATATTTGTTTTGTAGATGATGTCATGGGGTATCTGCCTAACTCTGAAAGATATAGTACAAAACATCAAACTGAAAGCCAATCAATTTGGATCAATTCACCATTATTTAATGGCCTTTGTGGTTGAGTAGTGAAGAGCAAGTGATAGAGAGTGCAACCAGGAGAAAATGAGTGCACAAGCAAGTCCAGAGGCTTTAAGAAAAGACACAGATAATTTGAATAAATAGAGCACATGAAAATCTGTTCATAGATGTTTCTAATTGGACATCATTAAAGTACACTGCAAAATATTTTCACTTTTAGTCCCAAATATTTCCATTAATGATGAAGAAATCTATTAAGTGTAATATATGTGTCAGGGACTGAGTTTTCTTCTACTTGCCTGGGGCAAATATGACTACCATCTCATTCCACAGATAAGTAAATACAGTGAGAAAATAAACAAATTGACAAATATTATTTAACTAGGAAAAAGTACATAAGTAGAGACAGAATTGAATGCTAGTCAGCTCATAACAAAATGAGTGAGGCTCAGTGTAGTTGGCTCAACAAGCAACCTAGTTCTATGTAGATTAAGCAGCTCTTTGTCTTTCACTTATATCCAGAAGCAAAATGTTTTTAAAAGATTTTTTTTGGTTGTAGGTTTCTTGTCCTGACTTACTGCTTTCTGACTTTCTGTATCATCTTGCATAAGAGACTTCATTTCTCTTGGCCTCACAGTCCTTATCTGGAAATTGAGAAAATGTCCCATCTCTTTGTGACAAGTAGTAAGTAATATATGATATAGAGATCTTAACAAGGAAGGAATATGTCATTAATTACATGAGCATTGTTAGTTTTATTTTCTCTTATTTTATTCTACTCCAGAAAATCATGTATTATCTTGGATACCTCCAGTGACAAGGAGTTCATTTCTTCTCTGGGATTCCTATAGAGAATTCCCATAGAGAATGACCCTGATTATCAGAGACTTCAACTTTCACAGCACAATGCTTTCTCACATTCACTTCTCTAGATAAAAACAGACTAAGGCTAGCACCCATTTTTGCATCCTTGGACTTTTGCTGTTGTGGATCGTTACTTCTGGTGTTCTGAGTTTTCCTTCTGCGGGGTAAACACTGATTGGCCTTCCCTCAAATGAGAAGCCTACAAATTCTCTCTCCAGACTTCTTATCACATTGGAGTGATGACTAACAATGTTTCTGCATATTTAAATTTCAAAGAGGATTAAGTTCTCTGTAAAATGTGAAAAAACACATATATAATAAAATGCAACCAGTAATGACTTCTGATGGAATTTTTCTCTAGCCCAGCTGGGGTTTCTCACTTGTTAGCCATTGTGAGTTAGCTGTAGCCTTTTCTGCCTTGTATCTCTGGGATCAATGTAACAGAGCACTCTCCTGACTTGAGAATAGATGATAAAATATAAATTATCTTAAATTCTGTGATACTAATCATTGAGAAATGAATGGAGACTATGGGATAAAAAATCACATATGCAGATATTGCATTAACATGCCCCTTTTGGTATAGGATTATTTTACCTTACAAATTCTGTGTCTCCATTGTGTTTGTACAAAGGGAGACTGAGCAGTTTCAGGACTCAGTGAAGTAGATACATCATGTGTCTTTTAGTCAAGAACATCATTCCCTTGCCCTGTCTTGGCTGATGAGTGTCATACCTGTTCTGTGGCTTCAGAATATGTACATAGTTCATGATTGTCTCTGTGTTTTGGCAGGCAGTAGGTCTTCAGTAAATACTAAGTGAATAAATACAGTATTGAAAGCAGAAACTTGAATGGATTCTTTGTATGTCTTATACACTCAATTTTCTTATTTTACTCCCCCTCTTACATTTTGCCATGTCTTATTGAAAATTTTGCATAGTCTCATTGCCTAGAGTTTAAAAACATGCCTATGTAGTTAAGACATAGTTATGTAGTTATTCATAAATAAAACATCATTGAAGCCAGTGATAGGAACAGGTATAAATGTGAAAAGGGGGGAACACAGAGGGAACAAGGCACCCAGGGAAGAAAATCCAAAGGTCTAGGTCCATCTAAGGCTGGAATTTTAATCTTTGAGCAGAACGTGACTCTTAAACAAAGAGCATTCTGAAAAGCTGTCTTTGTTTCTTTAAGAAAAAAGTGAAGATTGTTGAAAAGAAGCTGCCTGGAGTCCAAGGCCAATAACAGGTTGAAAAGTCAGAAAGTTTCATAGGAAGAGAAGGAAATGACTTCAGAAAGCAGTATAGGCAGGGCCCTTTCTCAACTTGCTGACCTATACTGGATCTGCCTGACTCCTGGAGACAATGCTACAGATTCTAAAAAAAGATTGCACAAGGTTGGCCTTCTAGTATTTGAGGAATATCATGAGAGAAAAACAGTGCAGTAAAGAATATAAGAATTCATTTGAATTTAAGTGGATGCTTTATCCCAGTAAATTAATAATAAATAAGAACTTTACTGCAGGGTGGTGGTGGCACACGTCTTTAATCTCAGCACTTGGGAGAGGCTGAGGCAGGCAGATCTTTGTGAGTTCGAGGCCAATCTGATCTATCTTGTTTACAGAGCTAGTTCTAGGAGAGGCTCTAAAGCTACACAGAGAAACAACAAACAAACAAACAAAAAAAAAAACAAATGAAAGCAAAAAAGAAAGAAAACTTTACTCAGATATTTTGACTATGGGTGTTGATTTTGCTCACAAAACATTCACATGTCCTAGAAGTCACCCAAGGCAGAAATGAAGACCCTGGAACCGATTGGTCAAACTGACCTGAAACTCCACATAGCCACCAGTAGAGGTCAAATATCCTTCTCCTTTGACTCAGAAGACCATCCTGAGGACATTTGTATCAGCTATTTTCTCACTGAGGTGAGGCGAGTTAAGCAAAAGGAGGTTGATTCTGTCTCATGGGGTCAGGGGCTATAGACTACACGGCAGGGAAAACATGGAGGCTCTGGTGATCCATATAGAATGACAAGAAATTTTTACACCATGCAAATACAGAAGCAGAACCTGGTACTAGAATCAGAGACACATTATAGCCTTCTAGAGGCTCCATAACCACCTAGGACAGTGCTATCAATGAAGGGTGAAATGCTTGAACACATTTGCCTGCCGGGGAGACTTAATTTGAATCTTACAGCGCTGATAGCTGAGGGTCTGAGAAAGATTGTGAGAATCAGTTTGCTAGCTTAACTCCTTCATCTTCTTTGTCTCCAATTTATCATCCGTTTCTTATCCAGTATCTTGCTTCACGCTTACCTTGTGCTGACTGATTCCAGACTTTTCTTTTTAGGAAAAATTATGATCTTACCCAAAGGTGGAGGAGAAAATTTGTGTGGAGAATATTTTCTTGCAGGCGGATAAAAATGCATATAAATAGATCTTCCATGCCAGGTGGGAGAATTTGTGTTCATGATTTTGATTATGGAGACTTTGATATGTTTTTAGAGAATATTTGCATCTGACTTTCCCCTGGCATGGAAGAACAGCTGGCGTGCCCTTTCTGTCTGTGGCCAGCTTCGACACTGAGAGCCAATGCATGCTGCTTTTTGTAAAAGTGGGAGAGGTTGCGTTAATGCTGCAGAAGCTCGCAGAAGGAGACAAAGACCCTCCCAGGGAGCTGGGCACTTGCTTTTCTAATGTGGACATAGGGCAGAGGAGGGTGAGCGATCAGAAGAAAGCAAATTGTCTTGCATAGCAAGCATGAAAGCAAAGATTTTTTGAAAGATTTCTTGGGTCTTTCTTTTTTTGAAAAAGATAATAGCCTTTAAAATAAGTCTGACTTTCTTTAAGATCTAAGAGACCCACTGATCTTCCTTTGAGCTTTGAGTGTTGAGTTTTGAGTGAAAAAAATTTGAAATCAATGGAAGGCATAACTCCGCATGTCTGTCTGTACATGTGTAGGCACACAGACAGATACAAACACATATACACACAAACACACACAGTGAGAAGTTGGTTCATAATTAGAAAGTCACAGGAGCCTGAAAATCTGTAGTCAACAAGTTAAGCCCCAGGGTGGGTGAGGATATAGCTTTCAATATGAAAACTTGAGCTTCATGAAGTTTACGTTTTAGTTTGAAAGGAGGCAAAACTAATAAATAACTCCCTCCAATAAACTCTTATATCTAAGGTTCAAAATCTCAGACAGGTGAAATTATCTTCTCCTTTTATCTCTTTGAACTTTCTACTGATTTGGATGAAACCTATTCACATTAGGGGGGAGCAATGTGCTTTGCTGATTTAAATGCTAATCTCATCCAAGGCTAGCTTCACAGCAATATCCAGAAGAATACTTGATAGCAGATCTGGGCACCTGAGACCCAGTCAAGTTCACATACAAAATTGCCCCTCATAACCCTACATTTGCTTGTTTAAAATAAGCATAGGACCACCAAAAAAAAAAGCATGCAGCAAGAAGAATGGTACGGAGAAATGCTGGCAGGCAAAGAGTTCAGCCTAATGTTTTCCTCTTGGTGTTTATGATGGGACACTATGTAACTGCTTATAGTCTTTGAAGACAGATCTTTGAATTATGTAACACCATTGTAATAGCCCTCAAATGATTTTTTTTTTAAAATGAGAGAAATAGAACCTGAATAAAAAGAACCTGAAATGCTGAGTTCCTTTGCATCATCCCTGCCTCAAACATTTTACCAGTGCTCTTTTGAATCCAAAAATAGTGGCTAGTCTTTGGAGATGCAAGATATAGGTGTCAAAGTGTTAAGGAGGCTGGGGGTATAGTTCAGTGCTTAAGAGCGCTGCTCTTGTACAGCACCTGAGTTTGGTTCCCAACACTCATTGGGCAATTCACAACTGGCTGTAACTCCAGCTGAAAGGAGTTACAGTGCCCCCTTCTGGACTCAGTGAGTACATGAAGCACTCACACAAGCACAAACTCACATGAATACACACACA
>NC_022013.1:56430089-56436356 GCF_000317375.1 Microtus ochrogaster
CTTAGGGAAACATGGGCATGGGAGAGCAGGCTCCATTCTTCAGTGTCCCAGCAGCCTGGACTGACCAGTTCAGCTGCCATCCAGGTTTTGCGATGACACACCCCAACCTCTACCCCATCTGTGACCTGCTGGGGCCCTTGGAGGGATTGGTCCTACAGAACCATAATCACAGGTTCTCCATGACTAGGAACAACATGAAAATACCTAAGAGGAGTTTCCATGAGGGTCCAGTACTGATGATGGAGCAGAAGCCAGAGGCGTGAACCTGACCACCAATACATCATACAACGGACATTTGCATGAGAAACTGTGGGGACAAAAGTGTATATTGCATGATACAAAGTAGCGCCCAATGCCACTAAAACAAATGAAGATGCAATAGAGAGGTGAAAAAGACAGAGGAGTAAAGTGTTTTATTCTTTTGTTTGCTTGTTTATTTTTAATTGATATTGATATCCTTATTTATATTTTTACTTTTTAATTCAATTTTATTTTATTATTTTTTATCTTATTTTCATTGTTTCTCTTTTACTTTTCCTTTTGGAGGGCACTACAAGGGTGATGGGCAGATATGGAGGGACTGAGAGATGAGTGGGATTGGGGTACATGATGTGAAATTCCCTAGGAATCAATAAAAATTATGTTAATAACAATAAAAAGGGAAACATAGGAATCTTCAGAGGTACCTGGTCATTCCATCTGATTGGTGATATTGTTGTTCTTATTTCTGGCTTTCTTGTCTGCAGGGTTAGAGGGTAAAGACGTTACGCGGGGAAAGGAGACACAGATACGCGGTAGTCCCACGTGGGTGCACTTTAATGGGGGAGGGGTAACGGCAGGTAGGTACAGGTGTGCAAAAACGAAAGGAGAGGTGGGGGGGGAAGGAAGGGGTCTTGGCAACCCTAGCCTTTTAACGAGGAATGCAAAGGCTTCTGGGAATGTGTCCTGCGCTCGCGCCCGCTGGTATCCATAGTCCAGGGGAATGCTGGGAGCTGTAGTTTCCAAAAGGAACAACAGATCTAGTCAGCAGGTTGAAACACAAGGGAAACTTGTTTACTTGTTATATGATAGTCATCATTATAATGAAAAATAATTGGGGGAAATAGAGATTTTAATGTAATTGGGCCACAAGCCTGATCCCTGCAGTCATCTCTAAAATGGACACACTCTGTAGCTTGTTTCCCTATGTTGGCATGTTCAAACTAGGTCACATTTTACTCCAGTTCCTGTAACTACCATGACTTCCCCTTTTCTTTCATTACCCTAACCTTAAATGGCTACAAGAACCCTTGCATCTATCTCTCTAGTGTTCATAGAGTTGTCAAGGCAAATGGTTCCTAAAACGCTGCCCAGGATAAAGATGGCCTTACAAACTCACAGTCAGAATGTAAGTCGTTTTCCAGCCTTGAAAGTTTTACCTGTCGCTGTCTTCTCTCCTGCTTTCTTTGCAATAAAACAAGCTGCATGTCTTTCACTGATTCCCGTGGGTTTGCTAATACAGAAATAACAGTAAAGGAAACTCGTGAAATTCAAGATAGTGGTGTTCTTTTTTTTCCCCCTCTGGAAAAGAAAGGAGGATTGCTAGATGTGGTGGCATACATCTGTACCTAGCATGTGGGAGGCTGAGGCAGTAGGATCAGCTCTTTGAAGGCACCCTGTGTTATATAATGTGTACTGGCTCCGTGTGTCTTGGGAGGTGAGGTCTTGTCTCACAAAAGGGAAAAATAAATAAGAACAAAATATTGCCAAGTGTGTTCTAAAGGGGTATTTCATTTCACTGCCAATCTTTTACTTTTTATCAAATGTGTAAGTATTTGATGGGTTGTTTTAATATCGGTTGTATATATAAATATAGGAATCTAACTTTTTATTTATGCTTCCAATTGACAAAAGTTGCATGCATTTATCATGTGCAATATGATGTTTTGAAACAAGTATGCTGTGGAATGACTGAGCTGAGCTAATTGGCATAGACATCTCTTCTGTACGGCACATTTTTTCTTTCTTTTTAAAAATTAATTAATTAGTTAGTTACTTAATTATTTCCCAGTCTGATCATGATCACAGTTTTCCCTCCTTCCCTTCTCTTCTCCCAGTCCCTCCCCCATCCTCTTTCTCCCTTGTTTCTCCCCACCCCCACCCACTCCTCCTCCTTTTCAAGAAAGGGCAGCCTCCAGTGTATATCAGCCAGTCATGGCAAATCAAGTTACAGTAAGCCTAGTTACCTCCTTTCCTATTAAGACTGGATGAGACAACCCACATATCACAGAAAAAAAGAATAACTTTGAAAAATGATGTCGCGATAGCCAGTGAGCTACACTAACCTTCATGACCTCTCCTTTAAGGCTGAAGACTACTCACAAAAATACTTTCCATGCTCTCTCTCACACAAAAAAAAATAATTCACACAAAGAGAAGACCAACAAAAGTCCTACTTTTCACCCAGAAGGTGTTCCACCATCACTAAGTTTCCACTACCACATCAAGTAACTACTCATTTTCCTGATATGGGCATTGGCCTACCTGCCTCTCATACTTCATTTTCCCTCTCCTTCCTCCCATGTTCACAGCTGTGTACTTTGCACGGGCCTCCTGACTCGGGAGGAAATGGGCACTGTCAAAGCTGGCCACCAGGATGCAGTGATGAATTCTAAAGACTATGCCAGGAGTTGGGGGAAAAGGACCTCTGTGGTTTTCCCTTCCATGAGGCTGAGATTTGGAGAGAATGTAAAGCCCCAAGCAGCAGCCAACCCTTTCTGAACAAGAGCCTCTTTAACTTAGCCAAGAAGGAAGACCATGCAAAATAAACAAAGTGAAAGAAATCAGGTCACCATGGATTTGGGGTGTGAATCTCAATAAGTTGTATTGGTCACCACTGCCCTTCATCCCAGGGCACCACGGAACAGGTCGACACACCCTCCTTAGGGACGTGAGTTTCCCACTCTCTTTTTAAATCCCACTGCATTTAACTGATAAACCCTCCAGGGGATAAATCATCCAAGGGGCAATTGCAGGTTGGGCTGAAGGGAGTGCATAGAACCCTCCATGCCTATCCACCTTCCACCTGCCGGGCCATCAGTCCCCTGAGCCACCTTTCCAAACACTCCTCCGCTAACAAAGGAAGCACAGCTGGCCCCACTCGGATGCAATACCTACCGCCTTTATTACAGAACTGTCTAATCACAACATCCACAACTGGTTTCCCAGAAATTAAACCCTTCTTTTGACTAGAGACTCTTGTCCCAGCCAAAAACACTTGACGAAGACCCAGGGAAGGGGAGAGGGTCATTGTTATTTTCATTCTGAACAAGCAAGAAAAATGAGGAAGGGGGGAGATGAGTCCGTGAGGAGATAATTTGTATCTTCTATTGGATGTTTCACAACAAGGGTGAGAGCCTAAATTTAACAATTCTTTCAGCACCATGCACCCAGTCTAATGAAAACCAAAGTTCAAGGGCTTCTTTCAATTCTGATGAGCAATCCATCCATTTGTAAGGATTTATTGACTAGCTGGGGAATATTTAAAATTTGCATTTCACTTGCCACTTTAGGCTTTTCTTCCCAGAGCATTTAATCTTTTCTCTTGTTCTCGGTTCTTCAAAAGGTCTTGACTTGCTATTCTTAAATGAAATTATCCCTGTCTGCTTCCTCTTCAAGCGAAATGAAACCAACTTTAAATAACTCTGCATTCACAGCTGAGTTTTAAAACTTTTTGAACAGATCTTCTCTCCCAGTCCCTATGTCTTTGGAAGCCACCGAGGGTTTATTTTATCCTGTGCCAGCCCATTCTATTTTAAAGGATCTTGGTCAAGCCCAGGAAATTAACTGCTGCTGGAATTGTCTCTTTGTCCTGGGGTTACTTGGCATTTGGTGAGGGAAATATTTGAAGTAGCAAAGTCATTCTTCCCCCGGTTCTCTATTCTTTGTCTAATAAAACATTTTCCATTGTGAGCAAAGGCAACAGCAACAGAAGTCTTCAGTTCTGTCATTCTTACCAGTGAAGGCAGAACCTCTCTACCCTTTGTCTTCTCCTTGCTGCCAGATTTCACACCCTTCCTTTCTCTGCACGATGATGGCTCAGCTCATATTCCTTAGGTTCCTTTTCCATCTACCACTTGAACTCATTCAGAAAGGGGCCTCAGCAGGACGAGAAGTACAGATGGGACAAATCTCATATTTTTCCTTCTGTTTGGCACTGGCTGCATCTCCACATGCCCCCGCCCACTCATCCACCTCCACCCCATAAGCAATTCTGGTTTCTCCTTCAGCTCTGTGAGCACTTCCTTAGGTTAATCTCCTGGACCTTGGAGTAGATGTCACAGAAGACTCTTCCTGATGCCATTAATCTCTGCATTGTCTACTCCCATCCCTGCAGGCTTTGTGATCTTCTCGCAGTTTTGATAACTGGGTCTTACGTTAAATTCCTTCCACTGAATCACTTACCATTCATGCTGTCTTGCCACTCACCTCTGACTGATGCCTAGCTTCATATTGGACCATTTTTGTTACTCACTTGTCCCACATCATAAACTTCACTGGGTGAAGTAGACATGGGTGGATTTCAGGGCTTTAGACCCCTCAGAAAAAGGCATCACAGAAAATGAACCAACATTTTGTTCTGCCTGAGTTTTCCTTTTCAGGCGTTTGTTTACTTCTTTTAGAATGACTGAGAAGTCAAATCAGAATTGAAGACATTTTTTTATAAAAGTAGACATAGTGAAAGAATAAAAGAAAAAATTAAGAATTGCACAGAAGGCCATCTTGAAAACATCGGAGACATTTAGTTGAGGTCCAGAATGGCCACTTCTGGGCCTAAGAGGAAGTCGAAAGTAGACCAGTCATCCCAAAACCTGATTCACAATCACCAGACATCTTAATTTCTGATTAAATCAAAGTTGCCTTTCCAAGGTGGTTTGTCAGAGGAAAATTAAATTCTATCTAGAAGAAGAATATAAATCATCCAAGGCCTCTATATTGAAAAAATACAATAAAAGCAGATATGATAGCAAAAATGATCAGATGACGAAAAAATCAATAAAAGAGGAGAAAGGGAACAGAGTCATAACACAATAAAACTCCAGCTATACAATATAACTCCAGAATTCGAGATTTATCAGGCAGGAATGTTTTTTGGAAACTATAGTTGGCATGCTCAAGAAAATAGGATACATATTTTTAAAAATATGGCATAAACCAGATTTCGCTTTTTAAATTTGCATAGAAATCTGAGATCCCAAATAGTTTTAGTTTATGGATCAAGAGCAATTCGGTTACAGTAGAATCAATGAATAATGAACTGGGAATACAGGTTCAGTGGTAACCGTGCAGATTGAAATGGGAGGCAAATGTCTGTAAAAGAGACGAGATGTGGATGCGGCAGTAAGTCCAAATACTTGCAATTGAAATCTCAAAAGGAAAGGAGAGATAGGAAGAATAGGGCAGAAGAGACACCTAGAAATTCATAAAAGTTTCACGGAAACCCTCAAAGCCAAATCTAAGAGGGTTTTAAACTATAAGCTGAATAATGCAAAGACATAACAGGCCTAAACTCCTTCCAGTAAAACTGTAACCAAAGTCAAAGTGAAAGTTTCAACAACAACCAGAGGAGGAACAGGCGCTTAGTTCAATCCAAGGGAGCAGTAACAACAGCGACACAGACAAGAAGTTGAGCAGAATCCGATTCTACAGTAAAACATGCGAAGCTCAAGAGCTGTTTTACAAATATTTGTAAGACAGGTAAAAGGGAACTTATTGCCATTAGTTCTGGTTTGTGCCTGAGAGGGGGCTCCTGGCTCTGTGAGCACTTCCTTAGGTTAGTCTCCTGGACCTCAGAGTAGATGTCACTAGAACTCACTTTCTTCTGTCATTCATGTCTGTGTTGCCCATCCCCATCCTCCGCAGGCTTTGATATCCTTTAGCACCTCCAGTAGCTGGGTCTTCCATTAAATTCCTTTCACTGGGCTACTTGTCAGTCATTCTGTCTTGCTGCTTGCCTCTGACTGATGCCTCACATCTTGAACTTTAGATGTGGACAAGGATGGATTTTAGGGAGCCCAACCATGAAGATAAGGCCATCACAGAAATGTGAAATACTGAATCCTACAACATTGAAAATGAGAAGATAAAAACTGTTGTGCTAAATACTTCATTCATCTGGGAAATTATTTGACAATAAGTGTTCTTTACATAAAAGATTAACACAGGCCTATGATTCTGAGAGTGTATTTTATTCTATAAGAAATATGACTCATGGCCAGGCGATGGTGG
>NC_022013.1:56436491-56461116 GCF_000317375.1 Microtus ochrogaster
ATCAAATTCAACCACAGGATTGTTCATGATAATACTTCTAAATATTTCAAAATCCTAAAAGTCCTATAGAATGCCTTCTCTGGTTATAATTGAATCAATGTCTATATAAAACATCCAAATATTTCAATGTTAGTCAATAATATAACAAACACATTGGGACAAATAATAAAACACAATGAATACTTGTAAATATTTATATTTAAACAGTAAGGAAAGAAAGTATAGTCTATCAAGATTGTGGGATGTAAGCAGAGCTGTTTCTAGAGGACTTATTCATAGCTTAAGGTCATACATCAGAAATAAAGACGGAAAGTGCATCACGTGTAAGAAAAGATACACCAAAGAATCCAGAAAATAATAATTGGGATGGTGGGATTATTCGTTAGGTAAAGTTGCTTATAACCAAGCTTGATGACTTGAATGCAATGCTAGAGACCCAGATGGCAAAGGAGAGAATAGACTCCTGCAGGTTGTCCTCGGACCCCCACAAGTGGCACCACAGCAAGCAAGCATGCACATGTACACATACTCTCAATATGAATGTAACTTCTATGACATTCTGTCTTCTCTACATATCATGCCCATTATACCCATGAACGCACACCAAGCCAAATCACTAGCATTGATGGAGTCGATGATCTCCAGCCTCCACCCATTACTGAGGAGGTACAGGTAATTGCTAGGTGCTGCGAGAGGAAGAAGCACAAGTGGCCACTCGTAAACATTCCATGATCCTATGGATGGCCCCATACCAATGCAGACATGGGCGTCACTATCTGAATTTAGTGGGTTATTAAAAAAACCAAACAAACACACAAGACATGAATTTTGGTGGAGGGGCAAACAGACGGTATGGGGAGGTTGGAGGGAAGAAATGAACAATGAACATGAATGTGATTATAATTCACAGCAAAAATGTATGAAACTCTCAAAAGCAAAGAAAATTTAAAAACACAATGATGTTCCACAAGGCCCAAATATAAACCGATAATTGTCTATTTTACAGTCTGTCTATGAGAGAAACATAAACTCATAGTGTATGAATCTAAATTTATCATATATTTCATGAAACTGAGAAAACCTGTTTAGCCTTAAATTTTATACATATCACTTAGCAGTTCCATATCTAGGTATATGTTTAGCAGAGCTGTGTATACCTCTATAGAACCTGACGGTAAATAAGAAACGAAAACAGTCATGCTCAGCAGCATTAGCAGTAACAGCGCCAAGGAGGCAGAAACAAAATGAGCAAGAGTAGAGTAAAACAAACTGATTTATGAAACCAATTTGGATATTTCTGATGGTCAAAATGTTGAGTGGAAAAGCCAGCCATGACAACATATGGTAAACACAGTCATCCTTGAGAAGTGGAGCAAACTAATGGTGTGTAAATGATTCCCGGCATGACTGGCCACCAAGTATCCCATATTGAGACTTTGGGTCTCGTGTGGTAAAGCATAAGATAATAAATACATCAGGTTTGGCAGGTCATGTGATCACTGAGCAGCAGCAGGATTCTATTCTAGTGCAAGAGCAATCCTGCACAGTGTATTTAAAATGAGCATAACATCAACGTATGAACAGTTGAACGCAGATTTCATGTAGTTTTCATGTGGATTGAGTGAGACATGGTGCTCTTTCTAATGTTCTCCAACCTTTTAAAAATCATTAAATCTTTCTTTAAGTTGCAGGCTGGACAGAAACAGGTCCAGATCTGACCATAAGCTGAAGTCTATTTCGAATTGGCTGGTGGTTAAGTGCATGTGTTCACTCTACTGACTTATTAAGCCGCAAACTGAAGATTGGTGTACTTTAACGCTGTATACTGTATTTTAATAAAACCCTTTATTAAAAATACTGAGAAAATCTAGCTGGCCTTGGCTTGACAACATGACTTTAAATATAACGCCAGAGGCAGGATCCTTGAAAGAAAATATTGATAAGATGGACTTTATTAAAATCTAAAACATCTTCTCAGAGAAAATACCTAATAAGGGAACACAAAAGTACCCTGAAGACTGAAAAAATAGTTCCAAATTCTATTTGATGAAAAGAAATACAGGTCTTATTTGGATGTGGTTGCACATAGCTGTAATTCTAATACTCTGGGGCTAAGGAGGAAAGATCAGGAGCACATAGCCAGAATGGAGGCCAGCTCAAAAAAATAATGTTCTTATGTATTTATTTTTAAATATACTTATATATATATTTGTATGTTTATATATTTTATATGATAAATATTTGTGATATGGTATGTTTTATTTTTATAACACAAATCTACACAATAGTATAAAGTGTACCTCAAATATGTAAGAAACTCTTAAATTTTAAAATAGGAATAAAACAGTCCAACTTAAATATGGATAAATGATACAGCCAACAGATAATCAAAAAAGATAGAGACGGCAAGTTGGTGCAGGAAAATGTGCTCAATATCTCAGGCCTCTACAGATACTCCAATTAAATAAAGTTACCTTTGTAGACCTGCTAAATTGGCTGTATAAGATTAGAAACAGAATCAAGCCCACAAACAAAAGTGACAATACCACATGCTGAGAATGTATCAAGCAAAGGCACTCTCATTTGTTGCTACAAAATGGTAGAACCACTTTGGAAAACAATTTAGTGCTTTCTTAAAAAATTAAGAGTAGCCTTTGTCTGAACTTTCATTTGTTGTCCAGTATAATGTTCCAGGGATACTTAGACAAATGACTGAGTCTAAACCTGGGGGATGAAACACACAAGGTGAACCTGAGTATCTTACAATATGAGAAAATGCAAGTGTTAAAGCCAAGCAGACAAATTCAAAGACCCTGAAATGGTAACTGTATCACAAGAGAAAGAGATGCCAGGACTCAATGCTGTGCTCAGTAAAATAAAGAAATATTGAATAATAACAGTGTATAAAATATACAAGTATAAATATATATTTAAATGATATTGTTATATAATTTAGTTTTTAAAAATACACAAAAAGAGGAAAGAAGAATTCTTAAGATTTATGAGCACACTTCACCGTTCAAGAAAGGATAGCATTCCTTGAATGTGGGCTTTCATGTGTGACTCCGAGAGTGTGGAAAGCAGAGACTAATGTGGAGAAACCGGAAAGCCGGGATTTCCATCCTATGATAGGCATCTCAGTCTAGTTTCACAGTCTGACTGCTTCCTTGGTGTGGTCTGAGGTGAATGACAGTTATCTGTGTACTTCCCTGCCTCGAAGATATAAACTTGGCATATTCATGGGAAATTCATTGCACAAATTCCATCTGAAGGAAATTCTATATATAAATGCGGTATTCAAAACTATCAAGATCATCCTAAATTCTAAGAAACCATATAGCCTAAAGGAGGCCAAGAAGACAACTATATGTCATTCTACCCTAAATGGGCTCCTGAAGCAGAGAGAGGACCCAGAAATTGTAGTCTACCAAAGGCTTTGCTAATGAATAATGTATCCACACCGGTCCATTAGTTCAGACTAATGTATCAGAATGTCCAAGTCCTTAACTGAGGAAATGAAGTGTAGGTATCTCTGGTCTAAATCATCTTTACAGTTTTTCTTAAATCTGAAACTATTCTAATGGTAAACTGAAAAGTCATTGGAAGATTTGCTTGAGACTTCGCTTATTAATAACCAAGCTCCCAAAATAAGTTTTAGAAATCTGTTACCAGAGGGCTTGTAGATTGGCTTGACTCCAATGTAGCTTCTAGCAATTCCTTTCTCCTCACATTTTGGCTTATCTAATCATTTCTTTATGTTGAGAGAGTAAAAGGATGGGTATTGACCTCACTGTGAAAAATCATCTTATGCCATAATGTTGTCTCAGTTATGATTCACTCCTTTTAAATTAAGATCTTATTTTTAAGTTACTTATTATAAGTCATATGGTCCATTGTTGTACTCCATCATCCTTCCAGTACAATCTCCAGTGTGCATTTAGTGTCCACACTCCATATTGGCATGTACTAAAACTGTTTTCAATGGTGGTCTCCTTCTTGCATTCACCTAAAATGTCACATGCAGGTATCTTGGAGCTTGTTTCTCCCTTCTCTTCTCAGAAGGAAATTGCCCAGGTAGCAGAAAAATATCAACTTTACTCTTTTGTTTTTCTGATATTTCCTTTCTTTCTTTCTTTCTTTCTTTCTTTCTTTCTTTCTTTCTTTCTTTCTTTCTTTCTTTCTTTCTTTCTTCTTCTTTCTTTCTTTCTTTCTTTCTTTCTTCCTTTCTTTCTTTTCTCTTCCCTTTTTATGTTACCTGTTATTTGATTGTTAGCTAGTTATAAAGGTGTAGATTTCTGGAATCAGCTGGGCTTTCCAATGCTTGGATAATTAGATTCTTGGGAAGAGCTAGCAACCTAAAACCAAACTCAAGAAAGAGAACAAATGGCATATGTTTTAGGGGTCAGGCTCACTGATGAGGAATATCCAATTAAAGATCAGTGAGAGAGCCTATATCGAAAACTGATCTCTTCCACTGGGTTATTAGGTTGACATAAGATAGCCTTTATCAAACTGTAGAGTGCCAAATCATAAAACTTTTCTTTAAGGAAGGTTAATGGTGCTTTGTTAGTATACCATCCAAAGCCTGGGTTCAGCGTGCAGGGAGAAGAATGTGGAGTTAGAGGTATAAAACCAAGAATCGGGAAATCAGAGGCCTGGCCTGTTATGGTTTGGGAGCAGTTGTTTAAGGAGATTCACATTGAGTTTGCTCAGCTCTGGTTAAGTAGGGAACACCAAGATGTGGAATCCCAAGAATATAATTTTAGTAACTGGAGCTATTCTGGTATAGGTACAGGGGTTAGCAATCACAGCCTATTCAGGAGGATTTTAATCTTGATAGAGCCCTGAAGATTAGAGTATAGGTAATAAATAAATAAACAAACAAACAAATAAATACTCCTGTAGCTGTCTACCGCTTAGAGTCCCATTGCAGAAACCAAAGCGACAGATGAATGCTTTCTTCTTGCGTGTCTCAGATATGGGCAGATATGACACTTTCACTTTCTACAGCAAACAAGCTTGTTTATGCTGAATAAAATGGCAGAGGAATTTTACCACACCCTCCCACTCACAGAGTGGGAGTACGCCTTGACACATTCAGGCAAGAGAAACCTCTGAGGAAACCAATTGTTTCTTTCCCTCCTGAATCTGCCTCTCTCTCTCTCGCCATCTCTAGGAACATTCAGGTCTGATTTACTTTGTCTTTCTTTAAAACTTCCCTCTCTGTCTTTTCTGTTTCAAACTTCCCAGGTGAATGGTTGATATAGAGTGTTGCTTTTAAAGAGGCACATGGCACAACCAAGCCATGATGATTCCGGAACAGAAGCTGAGGGGCACCTTTTGTCCATTCTTTGTACGGAGGACATGCTGGCTCACACATACCCTCTGGAAGTTCCGACTTTCCTTCAAGAGCTGATATGGGATATTTTCTTCAGATTCTATCTACCCAATTGGAGGTCGTCTTTCTAAGTATTCCTAGTACCGTATAATGAGGTCATGACAGCTGTGATCAACGTCACATGTATGAACTAGTAGTTTACACTTGACATTTGTCTTCTGGTTTGACTGTTAACGTTAACACAAAAGAGATAAATCAGAGATGATGACCCACGTACTATGAGTTTGTTGCCACTTTCCAATATTTATTGCCTCAAACAGTATGAGTAATTTCTACATCTCTGTGGTGAGTTCAAAATGAGAGATTATATAAGGTTATATGTGTGTTTAATAATAATAGTGGGTGTACATTTTTTTTTTTTGGTAAAAAGAAAGCATCATTTTAGTTACTTTCTCATCTTTCAGGCAACTCACATAACAGAAGTATTTTAAGGAAGATGGATATATTTTGGTTCATCATTTCCTGGACTTTCAGATTATTCTAGTGGAGAAAGTACTGTGGCACAGCATAAGGTTGCTGTTGCCATCATGGTGGCTGACCAGGTCCTGAACAAGAAACAGGTATACAGTTTGGCCACTCATAACATACATACTTGCATTACCATGGTCCCATATCCTAAAGTTTCTATATTCATTCCTACAAATAACACAATTAGCTGTGATCCAAATGTTTATACATAAGAGCCAATAAGGGATATTTCCCATTCAAAAATTGATATACTTGCTTTTAAAAAGAGCAAAAAAATTGTGTGTGTGTGTATGCATATGTGTACACACTTTGTGACAGGCACATGAAGGTCAGAGCCAGCCTTGCCCAGTTGTCTTTGCATTCCTCCCTGTTTGAGACAAGGTCTCTTAGTGTTTGCCACTGACCATACTGGGATAGCTGGCCCACCAGATTCCAGGGACTCATCTGTGTCTACATTGCATTTCAGTCCATGGGCTGGGATTCCTATGGAACCACATCTGTCTTGATATGGGCTTGGCAACCTAAGCTCGGGACCTTGCACTTACATGACAAGAACTTTACTCAATGAGTAATCTTCCTGGCCCAGTTGTAGACTTATTACACATCTTGACAATATGCCATCCAAAATAAATTTATGTGATCCAGAGCAAAACATGACTTGGTTTTCCTACAAGATTACTGTAATGGGCCTTATGGTATTTTGTATAAAACATGTATACTGTGTCTTTTACAGAAGTTTATGTAGAAATCATTTCAGTAAAAAGATACTAAATAGATAAAAATTCAGCCATATAGCTGTGAGATAAAGTCTCTGGAGAGGGCAGGGTCATTGTAATCATGAACTGAAAACTGTGGTTGCTGGCTTATGACCTTCACAAGATCAAAACAGTAGATGCTCCATTAGGGAAAGAAAAAGAGTCATGATTCCTCACTCCTGTTTGAGGAAGTAGTGTCAATTGTTGGCCACTGGAGGAGGAAGTTTTCTTCAGTAGTGTGGCCCAGATCAGGCTGCCTCAGCTCCAATGAGAGAGAACCTACATAGGGAGAACTTAATAGACTCAGTGGGGAAGGAGGAGGAAAAGAAGGCAGAAGAGGAATAGGAGAGAGAGAAGTAGAAGAGGACACCAACTTGGGAGGGAGGTGTGGGGGCGAGACCTCTGAGAAGAACTGATGGGGGAGACAGAATAGATGTAATCTAAATACATTTTACTCATCTATGAAATTACCAAAGAATAAATTAAACAAATAAAACACCACATTTTCATGGAATTTGACCAAAAATCAGAAAAGATGATCAGAGAAACAAAATACACAAAATAAAATTTAATATAACTAAGTAAATATATTCAAGTTCTTAGTTTTCTTTATGTATTTAAATAATGGTGAAAGTAATTTTTAAACAGGTAAATGCTTCAATAAAATTATTCATGTTTGTTGTGGAATATTAGCCAAAGATGAGTTATATTTGTTTGTGCTGTGGAACATTTGTTTAATGACGCAAAGATGTGCTGCATTCTTTTATGTTGCATTTATTTAACTCTGTGCAACTGTGTTACTTTTCCTATCTAAAATACCTGATTGGTCTAATAGAGAGCAATAGCTAGGCAGGAGAGAGAAATAGGTGGGGCTGATATGCAGGGAGAATAAATAGGAGAAAAAGGGAGATCAGATGGCAGCCACCCAGCTACAACGCAAGCCACAGTATAAGTAAAGAAAGGTGTACAGAATAAAGAAAGACAAAAGCTCAGAGGCAAAAGAAAGATGGGATAATTTAAGTTTAAAAAGCTGCCTAGAATCAAACCAAGATAAGGCTGAGCATTTATAAAAAGAATAAGTCTCTAGCAGGGTGATGGTGGCGCATGCCTTTAATCCCAGCACTCGGGAGGCAGAGGCACATGGATCTCTGTGAGATCGAGGCAAGCCTGATCTACAGAGTGAGTTCCAAGACAGGCTCCAAAGCTACACAGGAAAACCCTGTCTTGAAAAACCAAAAATGTAAAAGAAGAGAATAAGCCGCCATGTAATTTATTTGGGAGTTGGATGGTAGGTATCCCCAAAGAGCTAAAAGAGCAAAAGAGGTTAGAAAATATACCTACACATATTCTCTAATATCTTTTTTCTTTGTAGCTACATAGTAAGTATAGTTTTACTTTTATGTGTTTAAAATTAACAAAATTTTAATGGCCTTGTAGTAGCCTAAGTAGGTCATATTTACAATCATCAAAGCACATATGCATTTGAATTAAATTGTCAAATGGCACAGACAAAGAGAATTCTGAAATCTGAACTAGACAATACATATAACGGACTTCCAAAATAGTTACTGTGGTTTTCTTAGCATATGTTCCAAGTTAGGATAGAGTGGGATGAAATAAAGAATTCCCCGATGAACAGAAACCGAGGGACTCTAACATCAGTGGGTCTGCCTTGCAAGTGATAACGGAATTCTTCAAATTAAAAAAAAAAAGCTATCTAAAAACCGATATGGAAGTACACGAAAACATAAACCCCACTATCAAATTGGTCTAAATAAAGAAAATGAACAACTTTAATAATGACCTATAGATCACATATAAGCTCAGCACGAACTTAAAAAGACAGAAATATAAAATGCAATTTTAACTATGAAAATTTGCTAATGTGTACACATTGTAAGAACATTTAAATTCTGACCTTAGTAACAGCAAATGGATAAAATACAAGATGGAAGTCTTCATAAAACTGAAATTTTCATGAGCTTAAAATAGATGCATAACTAGAAGAAATTTTATGTAAAGAGCATGAAAATGACAAAGAACAAAAGAAAGCTGTTGTAAAAATACAAAGGGAAAAGACTCACACTGTGTTGAAACTAAAATCATTAAATCACAGAAGAGAGAAAAGAGAGGGAACAAGGAACAATACAATGGATAATTAGATAAAAAGATGATAAATTGTCCAATGCAAAAGAAAGACATAATGAGTGAGTTTAAACAGAAGCTGAAGAGATGGCTCAGTCAGTAAAGGGCTTGCCATACAAACATGAAAACCTGAGTTCGGTTCACCAGAACCTATGGTAAAAGCTGGATGCGTCTTCTTTTTTCTTTTTTTTTTCCGTTTTTTTAGTTTACTTCTTTTTTTTTTTTACTTTTATTCATTTTATTGAGCTATACATTTTCATAAACCTTTAATTCTAGTGCAAAGAGGTAGGAATAGGAGTGTCCTTGAGAATCATCAAAGCAATGAGCTCCAGGTTCAGTTCGAGACCCCGTCCCCCAAAATAAGATGGAGAACAGAAGAAAACTGACCTTGATCTCTTGACATACATACACATATATGTATCCATATCACATATGCACATAGATATCACATACATCGTGTTAAATAATATACACATATAATACATAGGCACATATAAATCATATATATTTGCATATAAGTACACACATATAAATTTTGTACATATATATACAAACATATAAATTTTGTACATATATACACACATATATGTACCTGTGTATTATTTGCATATGTATGTACCTATGTATTATATGCATCACCCCACACAGGCACAGGAACACATATACACTACACACACAACCAAATTTAATACTATTTACTAAAACATTAAAGGTACAACCAACAAGGGTGGAGTGAAAAACAGTCCTCATTGAAAGAGTAAAAGAATTCACTATCAATAAAGGGGTCAATCATCAGACAGAACATTCAATAAACAGCTGCAAGTGCTAGATGTGCCTCCCAGAGAACAGATGAAAGATACATATTCTCTGTGTGTGTGTCTTTCTCTCTCTATCAATATGAAAATATACATAAATATAAATGCCACTACAAACATACAGCTAAAGGTAATATATGCTAGGTTGTAAATAGGTCTTTTCAGATTTAAGACTATAGAAATTATATGAAGTGCCTCCTCTGAACATGATAGGAGCACAGAATTCACAATCAATGGAAATTAAAACATAAACTCTTTTTGTTTTTTTAAAGAAAACAAACTATCTTTTTTCATTATACATATCAATCCAAGTTCCCACACCCTCCTCTCCTCCCATTCCCTCCACATACCCTCCAACACCACCCCCATCCAATCCTCAGAGGGGGTAAGACATATTGCTTTGTGAAAGGTCCAAGGTCCTCCTCACTATATTTAGGCTGAGCAAGGTATTCATCAAAAGAGAATAGGTTCCCAAAATGTCAGTACATGCAGTAGGGATAAATCTTGGTGACACTGCCAGTGGCACCTCAGTCTGCTCCAGCCATGCAGCTGTCAACCACATTCAGAGGAACTAGTTTGGTCCTATGCTTGTTCCTTCCCAGTCTGGCTGGAGTTGGTGAGCTCCCATTAGCTCAGTAGACTGTTTCAGTAGTGTACCCATTACAGCCTTGAATTCTTTGCTCATATTCTCATTCCTCCCACTCTTCAACAGGACTTTGGGAGCTCAGTCGAGTGGTCCGATGTGGGTCTCTCCCTCTATTTCCATCAGTTGGTGAATGTAGGTTCTATGGTGATATTTAAGATATCCATCAATCTGACTACAGGGCAAGTCAATATCAGGCCTCTTCTCCTCTATTGCTTAGGGTCTTAGCTAGGATCATCCTTGTGGATTCCTGGGAAATTCTCTAGATCCAGGTTTCTTGCTCCCTCCCCATAATCCCCATAATAGCTCCCTCAATCAACATATCTCTTTTCTTGCTCCCATCTCTGTCCTTCCTCCTTCTCAACTGTCCCATTCCCTCAAGTTCTCCTCATGACTCCCCTTCTCCCCTCCTCTTCTCCTTCCACCCTCCCTTCTCCCCCTACCCCCATACTCCCAATTTTGTCAGGCGATCTTGTCTGTTTCCAATTTACAGGTGGATCTATGTATTTTTTCCTTAGGGTTCACCTTATTACTTAGCTTCTCTAGGATCTTGAACTATAGGCTCAATATCCTTTGTTTATAGCTAGTATCCACTTATGAGTGAGTACATACCATATTCATCTTTTTGAGTCTGGGTTACCTGACTCAGGATAGTGTTTTCTATTTCCATCCATTCACATGCAAAATTCAAGCTGTCATTGTTTTTTACTGCTGAGTAGTACTCTAATGTGTAAATGTGCCACATGCACAAAACTCATGTCCAAATTGATTAAATACCGCAATATTAATCTGACTACACTGAACCTGATAGAAGAGAAAGTGGAAAGTAGTCTTGCATAGGCACAGGAGACTACTTCCTAAATATAATCCCAGTAGCACAGATACTGAGAACAATAAATAAAATGGACCTCCTGAAACTGAGAAGCTTCTGTAAAGCAAAGGATACAGTCAAGAAGACAAAAAGGCAGCCTACTGAATGGGGAAAGATCTTTACCAACCCCACATCAGACAAAGGACTGATCTCCAGAATATAGAAAGAACTCAAAAAACTAGGCATCAAAATTCCAAATGAAAAATGGGGTACAGAACTAAACAAAGAATTCTCAACAGAAGAATTTCAAATGGTCAAAAGATACGTAAGGAAATGTTCAACATCCTTAACCATCAGGGAAATGCAAATCAAAACAACTCTGAGATACCAACATATACCTGTCAGAATGGCTAAGATCAAAAACACCAATGATAGCTGCTTATGCTAGAGAGGATGTGGAGTAAGGGGAACACCCATCCATTGCTGGTAGGAATGCAAACTTGTACGTACAACCACTTTGGAAATCACTATGGCATTTTCTCAGAAAATTGGAAATCAACCTACCTCAGGATCCAGGAATACCACTCTTGGGCATATACGAAAAGATGCCCAATCATACTACAAAGTCATTTGTTCAACAATGTTCATAGAAGCATTATTTGTAATAGCCAGAACCTGGAAACAACATAGATGCCCCTCAACTGAAAAATTGCTAAAGAATATGTGGCACATAAGCTCTTAAACATAAAGCAGGTAGAAGAAACAAATCAAAAGAAAAATTGGAAAACACCCCAAGCCAAAATAAACCCAGAACATGCCACAGTTTATGGTGCACAACAATATAATGCTAGGAAAGGTGTTTAAAGTGGCAGAGGCTTATTTATAATTCAGACAACTCTTAAGCAACACACTTTTCATTTAGTGAACCAAGGAGAGCAGGGAGGAAGACCCAGGGAGAGAGAGACACACGAAGAGTCCAATATTAGCAGCATTAATGGAGTGCTCAGAATAATACAAATGACTGAACTAAAGATCAGAAAAACTAGAAAAGTCAGCAAAACTGAGAGTTGGATACTTAAATTTGTACAAAATTTATAAACACTCCATAAACTATAAGAAAAACTGATCAGACAAAGAAAAAGAAGAAATGAAAGAAGAAATATTACAAACACGACCAATAAAGAAGATCACAAAGCACAAATCTGAACAACTGTTAGTCAAAAATTGGACAGGTTATGAGAAATTAATCTATTCTTAGGCACAGAAGACTCTGAACATTGTGCAATGGTGTCATGAATCTTACAATTTCCATTCATATACTATTTATAGACAAGTGGTTTCAAGGCAAGATCAGTGACAAACAATTTTGTCAGACATTCTTCTGTCCTCATTGGCTTCCACATAAAACCTCCTTTCTGTTAGGTAAATGCTAGAAAGGAGACTTTTGAAGTCAGTGTGTATGTTTATGTTGAGCTGTGCAATTAGGTATTGTCAAAGCTGTTATTGGGATATCTCATTGAATCAACGATGGTAAATGAGAACCACAGCTTTTCATTTTTAAAGAATATTTATTTATTTACTATGTATACAATATTCTGTCTGCACGTATGCCTGCAGGCCTCATTACAGATGGTTGTGAGCCACCATGTGGTTGCTGGGAATTGAACTCAGGACCTTTAGAAGAGCAGGCAATGCTCTCAACTGCTGAGTCATCTCTCCAGCCCAAACCACAGCTTTTCAACACCATTGTTAACTATGCTCCTACCGTCTTGAACCTTAGCCACTTTGGTGTGTAATAGTGTCTCCTTCCATTTTAGTTTGTGTCACTTTGGTAAAGGATCATCGTGAATATACATACCTTCATATACTCTTGACTTTCTGTGTATCTTCTCATATGAAGTGACTAAAAATTTAGGGTCAATGTTTGCTATTGTTTGCCCTTTCCAATTGATTTTGAGAATTTATTGTTATGAAATTGAATCATAGGTTATTTATCTTTTGGATTACTGACAATGGAAATAAATCTGAGATTAGTGTATATAAGACATTTAAGCTATTTGAGGAAGAAATCTACATAAGAAAATGAATACCAATATGTTTAACAGGATTAGATGTGTATTCACAGTAATAAAGGGAACAACAATGGATTACAAGTCTTAGAAACAAAAAATCTGTTATAAAAATTGAAAAAGTCAGAAATTTAAATTTCTTCTTTACTATGCCATAATTTACTAATGTTTTTATACTTTAAAAACTGTCTACATTTTAATTATTCTTTTCTCTATTAACAGAGCAAGTTTTATAAGAAATTATTAACATAATTGTATCTTTTTCCTAAGATGGCTAAGCAAAACCATTTCTTTTGTCATGAGTAATTTAGAAATGTGTCATTCAGCTTCACATGTCATTATTACTAGACTAATATGTACTTTTAAGAAGGCTGTGAATGTTGGAAAATTTTGTATCAAAATTTGTATTATGATCTTTGAGATTTCAAAAATAGTTAAGTACTTGATAAGTGAATATTCTTAAGCACTCTTTGGCTCAGTGATGAGAAGAAATACTGGTAAATTCTACTCTTTATGACTCTTTTTAAAAACAGGAAAAAGTACAATGCCTTTAAAAGATTTGCCCCACACTGTCTGATGTATTTTTGATATGATAGTACTTTTATTTGATTCATGTCAGAGATTATTGAATCTTTTGTATATAATATTACAGGTCAGAAGACCAGAAGCCTTGATGTTTTACACAGTAAATTCTTGTTTATGTTTCTTTACTCACATGGTTTAGTGCTAGATATTCGGTGTCTCCTTCGTGCCCTGGAATGTTTTGTGCCGTGTGTCTTTGCATCATGCTTCTGAGTGAAGTGTCACAACACATGGTGAAAGTCTTCCTAGAAGTCATTTCCACCCACAACAGAAATGAACACAAGCATCACACAGGAGGCACTGCGAATAAATTGAGCATTTTCCACTGGACCCAAACTATAAACACATCCCTATTTTAATATTTTGCTTCAGGAGATTTTTAAAAAATGAGACCTCTTCATTGTTACCCAACCTAAGCAGTCAAGACCACCTGCAATCAACCATGGTTAAGAAGAAAAACTTTTGCATTAAATATTTTGCAAGAACAATTTTTCTGTGGGAACACATTACACAGTAAGGCCTTAAAAATCTAGTCAAGCTCTATTCTGTCAGGTCCATCTTAAATCCATCACTCTCATCTCATCTGTGACTTGCTTTCTTTTTACCACTGCATGAACAGATACTTTACATTTTTAAATTAATTCTATTCTCTACACTTAGAAACACAGCATACTGTTTTAGGAAACATGTAAACATCATTTTGACATCTATAGATAATGTATACAATGAAACTGGCATGGTCATCATTTCATATAGCTATCTATACTTCAATTATGCATAAGAAAACCTAGATATATTTATTACACAAAATTCATAAGCACAATATGTGATGGGGAGAGTCTTCTGTTTTGTGTTAATTTCATTGGTTAAATAAAGAGACTGTCTTGGCCCTTTGATAGGACAGAAAATTAGGTAGGCGGAGTAGACTGAACAGAATGCTGGGAGAAAGAAGCTGAGTCAGTGAGTCGCCATGATTCTCCCACTCCAGACAGATGCAGGTTAAGAGCTTTCCTGGTAAGCCACCTTGTGGTGTTATACAGATTATTAGAAATGGGTTAGATCAATATGTAAAAGCTAGCCAATAAGAGGCTGGACTAATGGGCCAGGCAGTGTTTAAAAGAATACAGTTTCCATGTAATTATTTCAGGTAAAGCTAGCTGTGCAGGAGCCGGGTGGCGGGAAACGGCCAGCCGTTCATCACTACAAATATGAAACATAATATTCATGGTGCACAATCTCTTGATTTGTTTGTCTTACATGTCTACCATTTGGTTATTTTTTTTTTATGGAACCAATTTTCCTCTTCTCCCCCATTCAGGCCCAGTGGGTTCACCTTTTCAGGCTCTGGCACTAGGACAGGAAGTAAGACATGTGAATGTTTCTTCATGGGAATGGCTATGTTTATTATCTTGTGATTATGTGCGACAGAATAGCTTGTACACCAGGCTGGCCGCACATTCACTATGTAGACAAAACTGCCAAGCTCTTGATTCTTCTTCTTCTGCCTTCGAAGTGCCAGCACTACAGACCTGCCCAGGTCCAGACATGTCACCACTTTGTATCTTTTGACTAATGTCCCTCTTATTCCCAGCCCACCTTTAAGGGCACTTTTCTTTCTGTGATTCTTAAAGTTTAGACTTACCATAAAACTGATGTCACACAGAATTTTTCTTTCTTATGTCTGGCTTATTTCACTCAGCATAATGTCTTCAGACTCAGCCGTATTCCAACAAATGGCAAGGTCTGTTTTTTATATACACAATTTCTTTCTTGCACATACCTATTTCTTTGTACCTTTACCTGAAAATTGATTGCTTTCATGTCTTAGTTACTGTGCGCATGAACTGTAGATATCTTGGCTGGGTAGTCATTTCCTTTCCTTTGTTAAATATTGGAAAGGTAGACTGCTCAGAGTAGAGTCATTCTATTTTTAAATACTTATGATAACCCACATAGCTTGAGTGTGGGGCTTTAGAGGAAACAAGGTGACCTGATTCACTGTGATTTCAAAGCAAAAGTCATTCTGACTTCAAGCTTTTCCTCAAGACTAGAAATGACTTCAATGTGAAGCTCAAATGGAGGTTTTTCTCTTCCTTGTTAGAAAGCCTTGGAGGCACATGGTCTTGGATGCCCTTTGGTAGGTGTTTATTGATTGTCTAAATAGTGTCAAAAAACACCTGTGAACTAGCAATGTTACCTTACAGTGACATGCCAATGAGAATCTATCTCAGAGAGAACCCTGGATGCGGTTTTGTTTAATATAGTAGATTCAGGTCGCATACCTAGGAAACTAAGGAAGATGTTAAAATAGTTGATTTTGAGAGGACATTAATTGTTAGGACTAAAGGGAATTGTGATTGCTTAAATTTTAGCAGTTTCAGGACTCCAAAATTTCTATCAATAAGGAGAGAGCTAAGAGTGTATTGAACTACAAAGGGAGGTCATTCCTTATAGGAAAGGAGGAGCCTTTAGAGCAGAGTAAAGAATTGAGAATAACCGACACTAAGGATTAATTAAATAGTGCTGAAATAGGGATTCACTCCTGGGGAGGACTGGCTCCCTTAAATAAGTAGTTCTACTGGGAGTTACCAAAGTCTCTTTCCTCATTGTGTTTCTCCCATCTTTCCCAGTATAGTGATTAAATGTCCTATACTGCCTGTTGGTCCATAAACTTCTTTCTAGATCTTTGTCTTATTCACTTCCAAACAGGATACTATTAGAGACCCTTTGATTAAATTAATGTCCAAATGCCCTTTAATCCTTGCTCTGCCCACTGTAGCACCCCTTTGATATCTTCCCCTAAGACATTAAATACAGGATTGGCTTGTTTGGATAAATGGAAGGTGAATAAGAGACCTCACTGAGAAATAAAACAGTGTAACACCTCAAAAACTTGACTTGCAGTTGAGGATGTAGTTAAGTTCATAGAATGCTCGGCTGGATTTCGCAAAATCCAAGTTCCAATCCCCAGCTCCACATAAAGTGACAGGGTAGATACACCTGCAACCCTGGCACTCAGAAAATCAGAGGGCAGAAGAGGATGCAAAATTCAAGGTTATCTTCACCTACATAGTAAGTTTAAGGCCAGTTTCAGGTAAATGAGACTCTCAAACAAAAACAAAATCCAAGATTCTTATTGTCATTTTACATGCATGTGTGTGGTAGTGCATGGATGCATGTCTGTGGCACATATGTGCACATGCATGCACATGCAAGTGTGGAAGTATGCATATGGAGACCTGCTCCCCACTCTCAGTATCTTCCAGTTGGAGCTGGCGGGTGTCAGCTGTTCTAGCTAGCCAGGTTAGGTTTCCCTGTCTCTACCTGCTGATTTCGGAGTTTGTAGGTGATTGTCATATCTGTTTCGTTTGTATGTGAGATCTAGGGACCCACAAGTACATACATGAATCCTGAGGAGTCCTTACATTTACAGGGTGATCCCTTCATTCTCTCAACTATTCCTGGAGCTCCCTTGTGGTCTTTCAACTCATTTTTATATTTTCAAAAATATTCGTAAAGTTAATACATGGATCCTTTTTTAAAAGCTTTTAGACAGAGTACCAAGACTCAGCTGGCAATAGAGTATCCTTGATATAATTGTAATTCAAGAACTCCTCAGGTGAAGAGACCATCTGAAAACCACTTACCAACAACATGAATAGCATCTGGAGAGTCATATTTAAATATGAACAAGGCTAGTTAATTTTCTGAATCACCTTTGCATATTGAAGAAATTTTGTTTGCTACAAAAGATTTTGGATGCATTTCAATTGCCATTAACCAAAAAGTGTCCAAGGCATGTGTGAAAAGCAGTATTTTAGTCGCTACTTCTAAATGGTCTTGCCCTATTTCTCCACAATTAGCAGGCAGTGATACCAAATCACCCACCAAAACCAAACAAACAATATACTAACAAAAAAAAACATGTTAGAAATGATTTGAATATAAACATAACTATGACGATACAGCTTGGCTGGCATAGTTCTTCCCTTGCATGCTTGAGGTCCTGGGTTTGATCCCAAACACTGAGACTACTAGAATTACCAAGTACAATAAATAAACGGACAATAAATTCCCTCACTCTGGCCTACATCTATTTATATTTTACAAAATTGTTCTCTCTCTGTGGGCTAATTAGCAATATGACTGTGCTCGCTGCTGTGGCTGCACACGCCCTAGGCCACATTCACACTGATCCCACTGAGTACTTAACTTTAATTAAGAGCATGCAGAAACGATTCTTATTCCATAATCAGGGTCCTAGCCTCTCTTTTTTCACCCTTAGTGGTGTGGGGGGCGGGGCTTAAGAGGACACACATTCTGTGCAATCTTTCTCATGTTCCTCCATTTTTAATTTTTGCTAGACATCAAACATCAGTCTGTAGTGAATTACGGTGTGGGGGTGTGGGTTGGCAGGGGTCTCCACCGCTCCTGAATACCCAAAGCTGGATCACCTCTGTCACATCTGCCGTGACTGGTGTGGGATTTGACCTGACTAGGGCATTAAGAGAATGAAGGAGAGGACAAACACAAATGGATAGAAAAGCTTGGACCAGTGGACTGCTATCACTGATAGAACAAGCTCAGCACCCGAGAAGGTCAGCGTGTTTATTACAAACAGTTGAGCGGAGAGGCAGGGTTGTTACCTACAGCTAGAGTAAGGACACAGGTTTAGCTAATCTCATTCAGAGCCGCCTCTGTCAGGGAGCATCTGCAGACCATTAGCACCCTGGGGCAGAAAACTGTGGTGGATATTTTCTGCACACACTCTCAACATCCCCACTCAGATATGAGGAAGACTTTGCTATCCCTCTGAGGCTCACCTGGGAAGAGCTTTGCTCCCCTCTGTGTGGCCGAGGCATTGAGGATCCCTGACATGGCTGTGAACATGTCAACAGCACATATTCTCTTAGGAATTCACTCGCTCAGGTTTCCTATGCTCCTCACATTCTTCCTCTTCCATACCTGCAGCCTCTGCACAGTGTCATCCTGTAGCTAAACACATTTTAGCAATGTTTGTGCATTGGAAAGCAACATTGTGGAACGCTATTTGAAGCTTTGAAGAACTTTACCCAAACTGGAAGAACTTTACCACAGATTTTTGAGTTGATGAAAGTGGGAAATCTTTTCAATAAAGTAATAAATAATAAAAAAAATGTTGTGCATCAAAAAATGAGTAGAAATGCTTTGGACTATGTTGTCAAATCTGCATTCTAACAGACACATTTCAGCATAGCTGGAGAGACTTTGCTTCTCCATGACAGTTAAATATAAAAAGTAATTCTATAAAAGAGATTGATAGATGCTTCCGATGAGAATTCTATAGAAGCTCATTTCTCTCTATATGGTGGGCAAATGAGTTAGAGTTAATCCAGATAAACTGATTAACTGTAACTCTGGTTATTTTGTTCATCCAGGATTAGCGTACTAGCCATTTTGCTGCACAAAAAAATAATACCCTAAAAGTTGGGAAGGCAAAACAACAAAATAGGAAGCTAAACGGGGTACCACATGATGAGGTTTACACTATCATGTAAACGGATATAGTCCATCTTAGGTAGCACGGGGCAACAAAAGAGGGCTGGAGAGAACACTCATGCTTAACCTTCAAGTGTGAGGGCCAGAGTTGAGATTCATAGAACGCATACCAATACCAAGGTTAGGCAGGTAGGGCAGTAGGCTGTAATTCCAACCCCGGGGAGGAAAGGTACAGGGGTTGAAGCAAGAGAGCTAGTTAAACTAGCTGGAATTTGAAAGGTTTCAGTTCAGGAAGAGATCTTGCTTCAATAAATAAAGTGGATAGAAAGTGAAGAAGACAGAAGGTATCAGTTTGGTACCCCCACATATGTGCACGGGTGCACACATTCCCACCTCTACCTGTGAACACGCACATGCACATATACGAGCAAAGGAAATAAAAAGAACACATGTGGTCACCAAAAGAAGGCCCCCTGGTCTCCTGCTCATAGTCACTCTTAAATATCTGAATAAATAAGCAGAAAAAAATTGACTAAGATTTCCTGGGAAGTGTTAAATAGTAGAGCAAAGATGTCTCTCTACACTGGAGATGTTCTTGTGAGAGGAAGAGGGTAGATACTGCAGTGAGTGAGCCCTGACCGTGCTCCTGAGGATACGATGTGAGCAGACAGAGCTTGTGAACCCAGTTGCCTGAGCGTGGGCGGTAGGGTTTCATCTTTCTTTTCCTGTTTCAGCGGTAATATTGTGGCAGAGCAGGGGGATCTATAACTTTTTCTGCCCTCTCGAATACTTTCCCTAATCATCAAAGCAGCGTTCCTTTCCTTGTGGGGGCCTCCTAAGTTCTAAGGAGAGGCCTCTCTGCCACCACTGCCCTTCTGCACTCACATGAATGGCCTTGCCGAGCAGTCATGTGCTTGGTGGAAACAGAAAGATTTCTGCCCCAGCAGCTTGAGGCCCCAAATCCACACTCATTTTCTGATAAAAGGAGACAGACGGTGCTCTGTAGAGAAAGACCCCACCCTCCAGAGGGATTTCCTGCCCCAGTCCTACCTCACCTCTTAAGATCTTATAAAAGTCCTTCATCCTCCTGCCCTCCACCAACCCAGACAAGGGTTCAAGACAGGAACTTCTCTCCTATTATTATCTTGGGGCGAGCCTTGGAGAAATTTTATTCGTTTCCCTAAATTCTGTCTTGCGGGCCAAAGATCTTAAGGGTCTCAGTCACTCGCTATGGGAGAGGGCGTTACCTGCGGTGTCTTGCAGACCTGCTCCCCTGGGGTCATGACACAGGCCAGCATGGAAATTTCTCCAGGGGAGCCTTGCTCTTCCTAAAACTGGAGGTGAACAGCATGTTTCCCAGACTGGAGACAGCATAAAATGTCTTTTGAAGTGAGATACATTGTTCTGGAGGCCCTGCTATCTCTTTTCATCTTCAAAACAAATTCTGAAATGTTAATAGTGGTCTCCCTTCACAGATGAGGGCATGCTCGTCTTTAAAGGACAACTTCTGAGTGAAGTTCTCTCTGCTAAGACCTTAGGAATCACATTCAGAGAAGGTGTGTCAAAGGCCAGAGCTCTGGTTGCCTCCCTGCCTTTAGGATCCCAGTGTTGCTCATAGGAATTATTCACTATTAATGCTTTTGTTCTTCTCTCGAGTGCTGTTTGACTTTTCCCCAACTCAGAGGAAAACGCAGCACAAAGAGCAACAGAGGCTGTGGCATCAGGGAAATGGCAGACATTTTCCCTTGTGAACATGCTGAGATCCAAGCCTGGGAAGTCGATCCCCGCTGTCCAAGGCAGGCAGAGTCTTAAGATAGTCTGAGTGAGCCTGGCCACAACTGTACTTCTAAGACTAGATGAGACACAAAGAGAGGGGCTATGGGCCCTGTCGCAGATACTACTCTTTGTAGAAAAAGCAAGTGACAACACATGACAAATGGGGCCTACCAAAAGCTCAATGGTTAAAATCGTTGAAGGCTGAAATTGCAGAGGATAGGAAAAAAACAATATAGAATTACCTGCATTTCTGCTCATAGACTGACTTATGATAACTGTAAAATTAATTTTGAGAAAACAGAATTAATTTTAATATGAAAAATTATTTTATTAATTTAGGAATTTGCTTCTCAAGCCAAAGATAAATATCTAGTCTTAATTTTTACATAATGCATTGAAGATCCATTGGGACAGAAGGAAAGCGGTATCTTTACTCTCAGGAATAATCTAGGTTATATACAATTTAAAAGCAGATTGCTACAAAGTCACTCAAGTGCTAACAAGAAGCAGCATAGAATGCCTTGAGTGTTAGGATGTCCTCCTCCAGAAGAGCCTGCAGGGAGAGTCTATTGTGAACCTGAGACCTGAGAAACAGGAGGAGCCAGTGTGTTGAGTGACGCAGGAAGAGACAAGGTCTACACAGATGGTGATCCTTAAGAGGAAAAGCATGGAGTGTCCTTCAAGAACTAAGTCGTCAGCCAACTGCAGAGTGTGGCAAGGCTGGTCTTGAGGAAAAGTGAAACTAAGTCATGCGGTGACCGTGGGCAAGCATGCAAGCTTGCTGTTTCATCTTCAGTGCAGTAGACAGTTGTAGGCTTTTGGGGAACACATGGTATGATCTTATTTACATTTGAATCACCACTGTGGCTAAAATAGATGTTTGATCCTCAGAATTTTGATGACTTAGATATTAATAACAAGCATTAAGATTCCTTCCCAGAATGACAGGAATGGAATCTCGCTTATATTCTTTTGTTTTACAATCATCTGAACTTTGATGAAAATAAAACTCTACATTAGTTCACGCATGCTCTACTATCACCAAATCCAACTCAGCCACCTAGAGTGATGAGGTCTGCAAAGGAGGTGAGATTAGGGAAGGGGCCAGAGAGAGAGAGAGAGACAGAGACAGAGACAGAGACAGAGAGAGAGAGACAGAGAGAGAGAGATAGAGAGAGAGACAAAATGGAGAGAGAGAGAACAATAGGGCATGAGAACGGAAGCAATATGCAAATCCTAACTCTTGTTTTAAAGTGTATTTTTAGATTTATTTACTTTTGCTTTTTGTGTCTAAGTGTTTCCCTGCATGTCTGTCTGTCTGTCTTTGCACCATATGCATGCTCTGTGCACATAGAGGCCACAGGGAGGTGTTGGATCTTCTAAAGCTGAGGTTAAGCATGCTATGGGTGCTGGGAATTTCTTGGGAAGAGCAGCTAGGGCTCTTAACCACTGGGCAATCTGTCAGCTTCTAATGTGTGTTCATATGAAAGCAGGAATGCATGGGAAGGCATTTATTGAATACAAGGAAAGTTACTGGTGTTGCAGTGGGGGAGGCCCTACATTTGTCTATATCAGTGTACCCTCTATCAAATGTGTTATCCATGCCGGAGTAGTAGGAGCTTGCAGGACCAGCAATACAGATGAGCTTTCTACACAGGCTATGACTTTGGTGAGGGCTGGAACATGCTCAGGATGAGTGGAAAGGACCATTCTGGTGGATAAATATTTTTTTTTATCATAGCTTTAATTTTACAGAAAGAACAACTTTAAGTCAAAGGGAACATTTGACTTCTTGGACTCAGTAGTCATAGTCATGGAGGCTAAAACAACTTTCACCTCACTGAGTGTGGGGGCAGTAATTACATTATTTCCAGAATTTTCTTGGCTTAATCTGGGAGCAAGGTTACCCTTTCTGCAACCTGGATGGAATGGAAGAAACTGGAAATTGCCTCAACCTTACTGTTTCTCCAAGTCCCTCCTAGATATTGCCTTCTTCCCTCTCTTTCTTCCTTTTGTCTCTATCCTTTGTACTGTGTTTTGTATCTTCAGAGGAATACCTATAGCTTGAGTGGAGCACTGTCTCTTTTCTCTTAAACTTGTGTAAGATTTTCTTGATTATTTATGTTTGAGATTTAATTTAATTTCATAATCTGACATCTCTCCCTTGTTTCCCTCCTTCCAATCCTCCAATATCTTTCTTCCCACTCTCATTCAAATTCATTTCATTAATTGTTATTTCATTAATTGCTAATGAATGTTATTCATTTGTACATACACTGATATTCCTAACTATCATCTGTTGGGTCCATATAATGTTACTTCTATGTATGTTTTATAGGCTGAAAGTTTGACATTCGAAACTAATTGATATGCTCTTCATCTTCATCTCAGGCTCCCAGCTTTCCTCAGTGGCTTATAGTTGTAGAAGGTTAAGGCCTCATGGGCTTTTCCCTATCCAGGTTTCCATGGTAGTGGATGTCATTCTTCTCCAGCTCACATTTGGGCAGTCATGTCAGCAAGGCTTTTTGTCTGTAGTTTCTGACAATCCTAGGAAACTCAGTCTCACAGCAAACTCCCTGATCCTATGGCTCTAATAGTCTTTCCACATCCACACAACTTCTGCAAAGTTCCTGAGCCTTGTGCACAGAAGCGGTTCCTAGATGTATCCACTGGGACTGGCATCCAAAACTCTGAATGTTGATTGGCTGTGCTTTTCCCTAGTGGTCTCCTTAATGAGGAGTGAAGACTGGTACATTGTTTCACTATGCAGAAACATATGGTTTCTGTTTGAAAAAATTATATTATCATGTTTTGAAATTTTCATTGGGAGACATTTTTGAAAAGAGATTTTCAGGGTATAAACAGCTCCAAAGAATATGGTTTGCCATTAGGTCAACAAACTTCCCTGGATCTGCCAAAAATATAGAGGTTTGGGGAGTGCAGACATCTATTCAGTGATCTCTGAGTGAAAACCGTCAAGACCCATAGGCTATATCAACATTGTTTCCCAGTGACTTTGCCTCAGGAAATTTACCATTGACACCTGAAGCATATCTCAGGAATCCTTTGCTTATGAAATGCAAGAGAAATACAAGAGGGACCAGTGAAATTCCCATTACTGTCTTCTACAACAGAAGTTGTCAGTTAGTTGCTGGGATAAGGGTCAATGGGGCTTGAGTTAATGATTGAGTCATAAGTAGATCAGTGGCTCTTCTAGCCCTCTAGATCACCAATTGCTTCTTTTAATTTTTTTTGTATTTATTTGTTCATTCATTCATTCATTCATTCATTCACTTGTTCATTTATTTATTGAGCCTGGGTTTCAATATGAAGCCCTGGCTAGTCTGTTCTTGCAATGTATACCAAGTTGGTTTGAACATGCAGTAATCTGGTTTTTATCTTCTGCCTCTCAAATGTTGGAGTTACAAGTGTGCCAGCATCACACCTGTATCCAGCTGGAGTTACAGGTGTGCCACCATAACACCTATATCCAGCTAGAGTTAAAGATGCTCCACCATCACACCTGTATCCAGCTGGGGTTACAGGTGCACCACCATCACATCTGTATCCAGCTGGAATTACAGGTGCTCCACCATCACACCTGTATCCAGCTAGAGTTACAGGTGCTCCACCATCGTACCTGTATCTAGCTGGAGTTACAGGTGGGTCACCATCACACCTGTAT
>NC_022013.1:56461216-56470647 GCF_000317375.1 Microtus ochrogaster
ACCTGTATCTAGCTGGAGTTACAGGTGGGTCACCATCACACCTGTATCCAGCTAGAGTTACAGGTGCTCCACCATCGTACCTGTATCCAGCTGGAGTTACAGGGGTGTTCCACCATCATACCTGTGTCCAAATGGAATTGCAGGGGTGTGCCAACATCACAACTGTGTCCAGCTTGAGATGATGGCTTCTTAAAATATGAAATGTCTTCCTACACGAGGTCACTGAATTAAGTGTAAAGTTCTGAAAAATTCAGTCCCAGAAAAGGGTTTCTGAATGCACAATGACCAAAATGAATTCACTATTTAATGTGTAATGAATCTAGGGTATTTTTAACATCACTTGTCCCCTTTACATTTTGGAACTTAACTTGGCCTTGGTTCTGAATGTGCAATGGCCACACCTTACACTGAGCATGCTGCCAACCCATGCTGTAGTAATGGATGCTGCCTTAAACATTTCAACTCAGATTCCACATCGTGCATGCCATCAACTGCAGTGCTTTTCCTGTACATATAGATGCTGTTCTCTTCTAGAGACTTAATAGTATGATTGCAGAAAATACAAGTTTAGTTTGTTTCCACTACCACTCCTTAGCATATGAATGTTAAGTTACTACAGCTTTAAATTATATTGTATTAGGATTGTGAAAATTGTTGTTTTGGTTTTAGACTTGAGCTTCATAAACAATAAAAACCAGTAAGTGAGTTTTGACTTGAAATTAGGAGAATTTCTAACAGTCTCTAAAATGGCCCTAAACATACTTCTGCCAAATGATAGCAATGGAGCAGCAATCTCTGCACTGAAACTATAAATCTAAATAACAATCAACTGAAGAATCTTCATGTAATCTTGGTTGTCAACTTTACTACGTTTGGAATTAATAAAAAACTCAAGCTCAGGGCATGCCTGTGAAGGATTCTTGATTGAATCATTTGGTGCATGAAGACCCACCTAAATCCTGGTCACACCTTCTGGTGGCAGCTCATGTAGAAGACATGGAAAAAGGGAGCTCTTACACACTGGACCTCATTGGCGAGTTCATCTACCCTTCTGCTGGGGCATTATTTCACTGGTGTCGGAACATACTTTGCATAGCAACATAGACTGAGGATTAGCAGCTCTCTTGGACTTCCCTAGGGCTACAGCACCAGATTGGTACTGAAACTTCCCGTATCATTTACTGAACTACTCCTATTGAAATTTTGGTCTTTCTATTGTGGGACATCCATTGTTGTATGACTCATTTATTCATTCTTTAAATTCTATTCCTTTAGAGAAGAATCCTGACTAATGCTCTCTACACCCAAGAGTAGGGACTATTCCGCCAAGATTGAATTAATTATGTAAAAGCAAACAAACACATCTATTGCATTAATGTACAAATTTTCTTTAACTTTTAATAACTGGTAAAATTGCATGTATACTGAGCAATTGTTTTCAAATAAATTTATTTATTATTATCATCAGGAAATGTTTGACTTCTTGGATGGAAAAGGTCACAAGTGTTCTGGGAAAGCCATGGAGTGTTCTCTTTGGCTCTGACAAAAGTGTTGTAAAAGTTAGAGATTAGCTGAAGCAGAATTTTTTTCAGAGCTTTGAGGGCCAGTGGCTTCTGAACAAAGGACAGCACCAAAGTCTCCCCTTTTCTCCAGTATTGATCATAGAGGCATTAGAGTCCAAAAAGGACTATTATTTTT
Source organism: Microtus ochrogaster (assembly GCF_000317375.1). Classification (NCBI taxonomy): domain Eukaryota; kingdom Metazoa; phylum Chordata; class Mammalia; order Rodentia; family Cricetidae; genus Microtus; species Microtus ochrogaster. Next base: position 56,462,915 of record NC_022013.1, read on the forward strand.
TTTATTTCCTCATGTATCTTAGTGTCTCACATCCAAGTATCCCTAGGGTAAATGAATTAAAACAGATAATTTTTCCCTGTAATATTGCAAGGAAGAAAAACATTACTTGGGTGAGTTTCTTCAAATGTGTATATCTGATAGGCTATTTTCAGCTTTGGTTTTGTTTGTTTGTTGTTCTGTTTACATTCTAGATGAAAAGGATTCCACTGCTGCATACATCTAGATAAAGCTGAATTGGGGATAGCATAAGACCTGATTGCAAAGCAATAGGTTGAGATCAAGACCCACAGAAGCCTTCATTAGAGCCAGAGAGAGGGGGATTGTTTAAGACAGTCTTAGCTATGGTTCTAGAAAGAAGATTTTCTTTCCAGAGCCTCACAGTTAAGGCACTGATGGCACACAAGACAGGGAAGGATGGGGAATGGTGGGAAAAGGCTGCAATATTCAACAAAGCCAATGTGTCAGTATTTTTGGTTACTGGTATGTCACAAGATAACTATTTCAAAGGTCATGAACTAAAATAGCTTCATTAAAGTAAATTAGGATAATGTTGGGGCAGGGTTCTGATCATGTCCAATCACTTGCATTCCCACTGTGGTAAATTTTTAAAATGATACAGCTCAGGACTAGTGTTCTCAGATATGTACATGTGGTCCTGCTGAGACTACTGTATGGATGAAGACCACCATTCTGCAAAACTGCCCCTATCCTGGGGATCAATAGTACAACCGGAGCTTTGCAAAGACAATGATTCTGTGTGGTGAGCCTCTTTTTCTCTGTGGGACTCCGGGTTTGCTGTTAAGAACAGCAACACAGAGGGTATATGCACAGCAAATGAAATTGTGAATACATGACCTGCCTGTAAGCCCCTTAGTTACTAGGACAATCTGGCATGTTCTCATTCCTGATGATAACTCAATGAGACTATGGTGTCTCATCCCTGGGGCACCGGGGACCAACATATCCTTCAATATCTGAGCATCCATAGGATTTTCGTTTCAGAATTTACTAACAGCCATATACTAACACAGTCCAGGGTGTTCTCTGTGCTCTTGGAATAATCTGATCAAATCCTGTTGTCCAATGGCCAAGACATAATTGCCTCTGGCAGAGGATCCAAGCTTAAAGACACAAGATTTCACAGAGAGCAGGCAATGGAAGCTCAGTGTAGGGAACAGCAGCACAGGAGGCAAAGGGCAGGCATCATCACCGAGCCTCCTCTGCTGCTCCCCAGTCCGTACAAGCTGTGGAAAACAACGCTTGGTTTTACTGATTCCTCTCAGTCCACTATTTTGGAAAATGCCTCTAAATATTTCATAGGCAGCTCAGTCCTCCTCAGAGCCTCCACAGGAAGCAAAGTCCTTCTTCCTTGTCTCATTAATTCACAAAATGTATTTTGTTTCACTTGATGGAAAATTCCTTTGTTGGAAAAAGAGAAGCAGCACGGTTATACAGAGAGTGAGATGCAAAGCATTGTCTCAGTATCCTTCTGAGGACAGCGGGTGCTAGGGGAATGGCCAGGAAAGACAATGAGCCCTTACTGCTGCTAGTTCTGTGTGGTTTAAGAGATGCTGAGCGTGTGTGTCGACATAGACTCCCAATGTCTCCAAAGGTGTGAAATAGGCTGGGGAAAATCTGAAATCCAAATCCTTGTCTCTTTAGTAGGGAAATGCAGAAGACAGACAAACACATGTAAATATGTACACACACACACATACACACACACACATACACACACACACACACACACACACACATTGTTCAGCTCATTCCTGGTGCACTCTTATAGAGCCCTTAAACCCAAAGTGAGGCTGTTCTCTTTCCTCAGCCATCTCAGAGTGAGCAAGGGCTAACAAGAGGGTGGGTATCATAAGCAATTTGTGTAGTGTGAATTAACATGCTACTCCTGACTCATGGTGACATAGACATTTCTTCATTCTAGCTACATAGCACTTGGATAGGATGGCAAAAGTGACTCCTTCTTCCTGCTTCAAATGAAAGGATGTAGGATCATTACTGAAAGATCTCTGAGTAGGTCAAACACACTCCTTTCAGGAACACATAGAAAGTCAAGAATACCACATGGCAGAAAAAACCATGGGCCGGTGCTTATCCCCCTTCCCTACATTACCATCAAAGACTGTGTTATCATACATAAAATATGAATGTGTTAGCTCAGATGCTTCCAATACATGCTGTAAACTCTTTTCTATGTCCTGAATAGATAGATTGTGTTTGTGCCACATATATTCCCCATTCAAAGGCCAAAGTGGTCAGTCTATCATGGAAAAGAGTTTTTATGATCCCATCTCTCAGTTTGGATGAGGTCATTGCTCCAGTGCTTTGCCTTACCCATAATTTTGCCTTCCATGGTTTCATTTACCTTCAGTCAACGCCAGACTAAAATTATTAGATGGGAAGTTCTGTAAATAAACAACTTGTAGGCTTTAAATATTGTATCTTTTTGTAATATGATGAAATATTGTGCTATCCTACTCTATCAAATCTGGAACATGATTCATCCTTTTATCCAGTGTATCCCTGTATACAGTGTATCCTGTAAAACCTACACTTCAGTTGTCACAGCAACCATTAGGTTATCTGCTGTGCTCTTACAGTACTTGTGTGTAAGTATCAATTAGGCAGCAGGCTAATGCAAATCACAATGCCCCATATGATTTACCATACTTCATAGCATCACAGAGTCATTGTCTTACCTTTTGATTAAAAGGAGTGAATGCAATTCAGTGAGATATCTTAAGAAAAAAACTGCATTCTATTTTTACTGCCATATATTGCATAGTTACCCTATTTAGAGTTAGTTATTAGTGTTAATCTCTATGTAAGTAATTTTTACATTATACCTTATATGTACATATATTTAAGAAAATCCTAGTATGTAGGCTAAAATCTATGCTTTCAAGCATCTGTGAATACCCACAAATACTTTTGCAAGAAACTCAATAAGTCAAGTATAAATCATTGGGAAAGATAAGTACAATAAATATTCTTGCATAAGGAAAACAATAACTATGGAAGGAAATACTTGTGCCTTGGGAAGAGGAAGAATAAAATGCTGGAAAATAATTAATTTAATTGACACTAAATATATGACTGACAAGAACTATTTCAATGTATAGTGGCAAAAGCACAGTGGTGTAGTGGCGTTTCAATTGTATTTAATAAATAAAGACTGCCTGAAGATCTGAGAGTAAAACAGTTCCACTGGTCAGCCTTACAGACCAGATTATGATAACACATACATTTAATCTCAGTAGACACAATGACATGCACCTTAGATCCAGTAGCCACAATGACACACACCTTTAATCCCAGTAGCCACCCTAGTTACCATAGAAATTGGGTGGCGCACACCTTTAATGCCAGCCCTAGAGAGGAATATAAGACAGGGGGAGATAACTTTCAAATAGTCTCCTTCTCAGATTCTGGAAGTCAGGATCGTCATTTCAGACTGAGGTCGAGGTAAGTGCAAGTGCCTGGCTGTTTTGCTTTTCGAATCTTTATGTCGAGCCCCAATTTCCGACCCTGAGTTTTTATTAACCGTGCTTCACAGTGGCAAAAAAAAAAATCATACTCTTCAGGGAACTTATATTGTAGGGAAATCAGAAAACAAGCACAAATCTGTAGTGTGCTTGTAATTAGTTCTATATGTGATGAATTATGGTAAAAAACAAAGGAAAAGTTCTGAGATATTTGTATGTTCACATGGCATTTAGTTAAGGTTGAGGAGTCGCTTCATGGTTTTGAGTGAAAGTACCTGATGATTCTCATGCCAGTTAGGAAGGATCCTCTGGCTATTGTTGGACAGAGGCAAGGTGGAGCTTTTGTAGTAATTCGGGAATACCACAGGATTGAACAAGTTTTCTAGAGATGACAAAGAGCTCTGAGAGGTGGACAGACACTTTTCTGTGTATCTATTTTTATTTTTATTTTTTTTTCCGTGTATCTTTAAAATAGTAAACAGATTTGCTGGTGCAAGACATTTGAGAAAAATGTAATTTGAAGCTACCTTCAGTTTTTTTACTCAATAATGAAAAGAGATGAATGTCATTTTTAGAAGTGATGTACTACAAAGGAAAAGGACAAGAATGGAACAGCCAGTAGTTTTTCTATGGCTGGGTTTGAGGTTCCTGGCAGATATCTAAGTAGAGATGTCCTACAGAAGGTTGTAAGGGTAATTTGGAGTACAGGAAGCTATTTGGACCAGAGATGTACATTTGAAAATTATTCCCACACATTTAGAGATATGATAAGATATATATCCAGATAAGTTGGCACAAGGAATGGTAGGAGAAGAGACATAATCAAAGATCAGTACAGACCTAAACAGGGAACTCTCAGTAGAGGAATCTAAAGTGGCTGAAAGGCACTCAAGGAAATGTTCAATATCCTTGGTCATCAGAGAAATGCAAATCAAAACAACTCTGAGATTCTATCTTACACTTGTGAGAATGGCCAAGATCAAAAACACTTATGACAAGTTATGCTGGAGAGGTTGTGGGGTAAAGGGAACACTTCTGTATTGCTGGTGGGAATGCAAGCCGGTACAGCCCCTTTGGATGTCAGTGTGGTGATTTCTCAGAAAATTAGGAAACAACCTTCCTCAAGACCCAGTAATACCACTTTGGGGTATATATCCAGAGGATGCCCAATCGTGCCACAAGGACATGTGTTCAACTGTGTTCATAGCAGCTTTGTTTGTCATAGCCAGGAAAATGTGGCACAGTTACACAATGGAGTACTACACAGCAGAAAAAAAGTAATGACAGCTTGAATTTTGCAAGAAAATGGCTGGAGCTAGAAAACATCGTTTTGAGTAAGGTAACCTAGACGCAGAAAGACAATTATCACATGTACTCACTCATAAGTGGTTTTTAAACATAAAGCAAAGAAAACCAACCCACAAACTACAATCCCAGAGAACCAAGACAACAATGAGGACACTAAGAGAGACTTACATAGATCTAATCTACATGGGAAGTAGAAAAAGACATGATCTCCTGAGTAAATTGGGAGCATGGGGACCTTGAGGGAGGGTTGAAGCGGAAGGGAGAGGCAAAGAAGGTATTAGAGAAAAATGTAGGGCTCAATAAAAATAATAAAAAAAGAAATGGTGAAGGAAACAGGTAATGAATGCCCAGCGAAAGGAAGACCAACAATGGAGCATCGTCCGTGTTTGAGGAAGGATGCCAAGAGTAAGGAAATAAGAGGAAATGAACCCTGCTCAGTATGACCAGACAGTTCTGGGTAGAGCCACTGGATTTAGTCAACGGTGGCAGGGTAAAACTGCAGAGGGGGGATTTGGGAGGAATGAATGGCACAAGACTTTATGAATCTTCTTAGCTGCAGTCACTGGGGTGCTCAACTTACAAACAAAACACACCCATGCTGCTGCAGGCCCTAACTGTGGGTTATTAGCTGGCTCAGACCTTCAGCCTGAGGAGTATGCTTTCCTTTGGGGGCTGGGAGGACTCAGCCATTTGCCAATCTACTGAGAAACACTTGTTTACTCACTTGTAATCCTTATAAAACTGGCCCAAATACAGAGTTGCATTCAGAGGGAGAAATGATGTGTCATCCAAAGAGCATTGACATGTGGCTGAATTTTTTATCATGGCTCTTTAAGAAGCACTGAGCAGGGATTATTCACTAACCCAGAGCCAGAATTCTAAATCTCATCCCCGCGTCTCTCTCTGACCCTTTCATTTATAAAGTGCTGAAGCCGCCTCTCATCCTTGCCTCTCATATCCACACAGTCCCATAAACTCTGAGCAAACATGACCTAGGCTTGCTCTTGCCTCTTATTTCGTATCTCTCTGCCGCCTTCAGTCTATCTGTATTATTTATTTATTTTCCTATCATGCAAGACTTTCTGCCCTTTCTAATGCTGATTGACTTAGCCTTTCCAGTGGTCTTTCAATTTTCTTCTCTACGATTACTACGATCGATAAAGCAAAGGCCAGGAAGCTGGCCAGGCAAACACAGAAATCTTAAAGGAAAAAGAAGTGGATAAACAATGCCAAGTTATCTATGCACTATGGTGAGCTTGTGGGCACTGCAGGTGGTGTGACATCTCCTTGCATTGCTTGTGCTTCCGACAACCTTCTTAGAGTCCATACAGTCCTGAACAGATGCCTGGTTCATTTATCTGCCCAGGGACACAGAGGCATCTCTAGCTCAATGCATGGAAATCCTGATAAGACTTCATCACTGCCAAGGAGTCAGAATATTTTTGCTGTTGTTGCTCTGACCTGTGTTTCTTTCGTTCTGATCTTTGTGACTTGTTTTCCACTATGAGGATTTGCCAAAGAGGAAAAACAATACTGATCCCAACTCCTTGTCACTTAATTAAGAGAATTATTAGAGTTATCAAAAGGCACATAGTGCAAGAGAAAGATAAAAACACAAAGCTAACTTCAGGTCAAGTAGTGTCAACTTCAGTGGAGACAGGTTATCCCAAAAGTCATTGATGGCTAGGTAGGCCCAGCATCTCAACTAGTGAAAATGACCAGTGGGGGGGCAAGAAACTCGAAACTCTTGAAGAATCAGAGCTGGAGCACTGGGTACGTTCCCCAGTTCTGGGATTTAGGGTGACACCTCAGAATGGCTGCTGCCTTCTGCCACTTGGTCAGGGCTGTGGTGGGAGAAGACTGGTACCCTCCAGTCTTACTATGAACTTCTATCTAGGGCATGCCTGAGATAGAGTAATCCCTCAACTGGCTTAAGGAACTGGGATCTAGAGTCTGCCATTGGCTGTTCCTACTGCCACATTAGTCCCCTGAGAAGCCCTTGGTAGCAGTGAGGAGTTAAAATCAAAAGTCACTGCCAAGGAACAGTCAGGGCTTATTTAGTGTCTTCTTGAACACATAATCCTATGTCCCCATGGATTGAAAACAACAGCCATCTCCATGGTTACAGACAATCATTTTCTAAAAAGAATATAAGCTGCTTCAAAACAAATGATGAGAAAAGAAATCGAAGTTTGGGAATGAGTATGGTGTGTGTGTGTGTGTGTGTGTGTGTTTAGGATGGAGTATGTTCTATGTGCCCCAGCCCATTTCAGGATTGTATTATTAAGCTAACTCATGCTCACTCTCCCTACAAAGACAGAATAATCAGTGAGATAGGACTTAAACTTATCGTACTTGCTGTTAACCCCTTAACACACATCATCACTGGAGTTCTGTGTGCTTAACTCATGAAAGCAGTAAGAATTTGCAGAAATCCCATAGTTCTTTTTACTTGATCAAATATGTCCATATTAGCAGGATGTTAGTCTCTTCATATAGGAAGCTCATGGACAACCAAACACCAGATCACCAAATGTGATATTGCTGCACCTTCTGGAATTCGTGAACCAAGACCCAAATAAATGAGAGACTGGAAGCAACTCATTTTTTTTTTATTTCCTGATCCACTTATTTCTATCTTCATCCTCTTCTTTCTTAAGAATGCTTACAATGAGGACCCTAAGAGAGACATACACAGATCTAAGCTATATGTGTAGTAGAAAAAGACAAGCTATTTCGAGTAAGTTGGGAGCATGGGGACCTTGGAAGAGGATTAAAGGGGAGGGGAGAGACAGAGAGGGGAGCAGAAAAAAATGTAGAGCTCAATACATTTATTTTAAAGAGTAAAAAAAAATGTTTAAGCAAGAAACATAACAGTGTTGTGAAGAAGTATTTATGTTTTAAAAAATATTATGTAAGTGT
>NC_022013.1:56470747-56476256 GCF_000317375.1 Microtus ochrogaster
AGAGAGATTAGATATTTTAAAGAGACTGAAATGTTAATGTGTTGGGATTTGTAAAGACTGTGGGACTTTTAAAGTTATTTATGTTTTAAAAAATATTATGTAAGTGTATGTGTGTGTGTGTGTGTGTGTGTGTGTGTGTGTGTGTGTGTGTGTGTGAGTATGCCCCATATGTGTGTACTTGCTTGAGAAGGATGAAAGAAGGTGTCAGATCTCCTGGAGCCTGAATTACAAACAGTTGTTAGCTATCTGGTATGGGTACTTGGATCTGAGCCCTGGTCTTTTGGGGAAAGGAATAGCACTCTTGATCATTGAGCTATATTTCTAGTGTACAAGAAGTATTTCAATACTTGGTCTCAGTTTCAGCATTTGAGATAAAGAATGAGCTGTACTGAATTCTTGGTCTGACCAACATATGATAGCCACCAACTAGGTCTACAAATGTGTCTCTTGGTATTAAATTAATTAGGATGAGGTAGTCAGTTGGGCTTTTTCTGAACAGATAAAAGGCTACGTCCCCACTTGGCAGTGTCTCTGAGTCATAGGAATGAGTAATAAGGTTTCATTAGGGCTGCATTGAGAGGCTTTCCCAGAAGCTTCCAAGAATGTTCTTGAGGGATACAACCAAATATAAACAAAGTGTTAGGAATATAAATGTAAGCACCAAACTGGTCAACCGTGAATTCTGCTGATAAACTGGGATGTTTTTATTGAGCTCTACTGATGTGATTTACTCTTAAATTAATCTTAGCATTTGAAGAATCTACACAGTGTTCTATTGTGTGACTAACCCATTCTTTTCTAGCAGACATGTACTGATGAATGCTATGAATATATTTTTATCACCATTGGTTAATAAAGAATGTGCTTTGGCTTATGGAAGAGCAGAATATAGCTAGGCAGGAAACCTAAACTGAATGTGAGGAGAAAGAAGGTAGAGGCAGACACCATGTAGAAAAAAAAAAGATGCCAGAACCTTATCAGTAAGCCACAGCTTTGTGGAGACCCACGGATTAATAGAAATGAGATAATTTAAGATGTTAAGAGTTAGCTAAGGATATGCCTGAACCATTGTTCAAAGAGTCTTGTAATTGATATAGTTTCTGTGTGATTATTTGGGTCTGGGCAGCCAAACATTTGGCAAGAATAACTACATAAAGCATAAGAAAGTTTTGTAAAAGTGTGGGGGGATGTCTAGACCCATAAATATGGCTTCTTGGTAGCCACATTTTTTTTCAGATAGGCTCTGTTTGATGGGAACTATCAGAGGCAGTGGTCCTTTAAGAGATGACTTCCTGGTTCATGTTTGTGGAAGGAATGATTGTGAGTCTTTCAGGAGGTCCTACTAAAGAGCTCTTAAATGGAGTTTGTGAGCAGCATGCTAGAAATTGCTTAATGATGGTGACATAGACTCATTGTGTATCTGGAGCTGGAATGGCGAACATGACCCACAAAGCTGGTGGTAATGTATGTCCACCATATTGAAAGACTGAGGGAGAGGCTGAGTCAGCCTCCATATTCACATTAACCACACCACTTACCATCTAAAAAAAAGAAACACTTCTTGTCAGAAAAGGACTTCAGATACACAATAGGACAGATTCAGACATAAAATATGTCTAAATGAGACACAGTGTGTTTAAAAATGTATGTAGGCTTGGAAGAGAGAGGAAAAATGTATAGACAGTTTTAAAAGTAAATAGTTTTAAAAAACAAAGTTTTTAAAGAGGCAGTAAAAATAATATAAAATGAACAAGCCATGTAAAAATGCAAATAAGCCACAAAAACATGAAAATGCACAGAATCTGTATTTTTTGTATTATTTTGTTTTCTTTGAATTTTTTTGATTTCAGAGAAACATTTGATTCTGGGAGCTGCTAAGCTAAACAAACAAATATATTTTTAAAGGTATCTTGACTTAAAAATTTGAGTCTAAGGATATGTTACTTTGGAAAAGAGGTTCTGCTTTTGTTTCCAGAGGATAGGAAACTACAGATTCCTTCCAGGCTAATGTGGTTTGATAGAATAAGATGCATTGAAAGGTCTTCATGAACCCTAAGAATACTTTACCCAGCAAACAGCAGGAAGCAGTTTGAAGAAAACCATACCCAAATTCCCAAAATGTTTTTTTAAAAATGTTTATTTCACTTTAAAAGTGTTATTTATAAATAGTTAATGGTCACAATAAATTTCTAAAAAGATTAAGGGGGATATGACATAGAGATGAATATTTTGTAGTGGTATGGATCTTGGTCTATTGACACAAATTTAAGGTTGATTTTGTTACACTGTGTATATGTATGTCTGCTCTTGATTAATGTATGTTTATACAGCTCATTTAAAAATGTAATGTATAGCTAAAATTGCAGATTAATAGATAGTCATTTATAATAGTTAAACTTGTAGTCATAATAGTTAGCCTTTCTAGATATACAGAGATATATTTCCATTTGATAAATACTCTTCATTACTTCAAAGACCCATAGAATATGGCATTTAAAAATTGTTAAGAACTTAGACTCTTCTTGACAATGAGACATTTCTTTTTCTGGCAGCAATTACTTCAGAGAGTTTGATAGACAATGAAGAAATTCATTATGGAATTTGCCTTCAAAGTGGCAAGGGTAGCCATTTGGGCAAGAAACTGCTCTTGCCTGGACTGCTTGATGGTATGCTGTACTGGACATACAGGACCCACAGAAAAATAATGCTGAACTTGCCTAAAGAAGGAGAAAAGTCCTTCAGGGTCTGTGATTTATGAAAGAGTCTGCTAGACATTCTGCAGAACACAAAAGGAAGTGACTGCCAATCTGGCAATATAGAAGAAACAGTTTTCTGCTTCATGAAAAAGTCTTACAATAATACGGACCTGTAGGCTAGAGATGGATAATAGCTGTAAAGCAAAGGATATTGAGCCTATAGTTTATGATCCTAGAGAAGCTAAGTAACAAGGTGAACACTAAGAACATACATAGCTCTACCTTGAAAGGGGAAATAGGCAAGACTGCCTGACAAAATTGGGAGCATGAGGATGGGTGGACCTAAGCAACAGAGGAGAGAGTGCCCTAACTGGCCTTACCCTGTAGTCAGACTGATGAATATCTTAAATACCACCACAGAACCTTCATATAGCAGCTGATGGAAACAGAGGAAGAGACCAGGCACTGGACTGACCTCCCAATGTCCAGCTGAAGAGTGGAAGGAGTGAGAATATGAGCAAAGGGTTCAAGACCATGATAGGTATACCCACTGAGAGTTTACCTGAGATAATGGAGCTTACCAACTCCAACCAGACAGGGAAGAAAACAGCATAGATCCAAACTAGTCCCTCTGGATGTGGGTGACAGTTTATGGCTGGGGCAGACTGCGTGGCCACTGGTAGTGACACGAGGATTTATCCCTACGGCATATACTGGCTTTTTGGGAACCTACTCTCTTTGGATGGATACCTTGCTCAGCCTAGATATGGTAGGGAAGGCCTTGGACCTTCCCCAAAGCAATGTGTCTTACCCTCTCTAAGGATTGAATGGGGGTGTGTTGTGGGCAGTTAGGTGGAAGGAAAGATAGGATGGGAGGGAGTGGCAACTGGGATTGGTATGTAAAATGAAAAAAAGATTGTTTTCTTTTTCTAATAAATTAACAAAATTTTAAAAAATAAGCAAAAAAAACCCCTTAAATGGAAGCAAAGAGGGGGGAATATTTCTTCTAATATTAGGGTCAAATACTTACATATCTTGATGTGGAAAAGGGTAAAAATTGGTAAGTCATATATTTAGCAAATTGTCCTGAATTGTCAGATAATTTAATTCTCAAATAATATAATTCTCTAAACTAACAATATTATAGTATACAGAGAAATGTTAAGTAAGTATGTCAACACCGATAAGTTTGCTAATGATAGTATATAACTTTACAGAGTACATAAAATTTTATAGAAAAATAACATTATAATGATATAGAAGTTTCTGTGGAAGAATTTTAATGTTATCATATTACAAAGAGCTCTAAAATAAGAGTTGGGGGACATTTTCCAGGAATAACCTTTCTTCTGCTGTTAGTTTTTATTTTCCTATGATTAATAAAAGGCTTTCTTTTTAATATAATACTTTACATTACTTTATACTACTTTATATTATAAAAGTTATATATTACTCTTCTTTGCATTATTATTCTTTATAAAAATTATTATGAATGGGGCTGTATGTAGATCTACTAGTTGAATAAAATCAATATGTAGCTTAATAAATGGCTACTTAAAAAGTTATCTTAGTGTTTCTTTTTAACTTTAAAAATATTTCTGTATCATAAATCATGTAGTCACATTCATGGTGATTAAAAGATATGATGTCTCTTTTTTTAAAAAAAAGATATTTGTTTCATGTTTTGTAAAGTGTCTTTAAGAAACCTTGCCTACTTTGCCAACTCTAGCTTTTGTAGCAATTTTCATAGTGTTTGCCAAGCCCAGAGCGAGTACTTAGTAAGTATGCTCTGATTTAGTTGAATGGATTCATAATGGACAAAAGTTATGCATGTGGAAGCTCTCACTGGACTTGAAACATTTCAACACTGACTTTTCATCCATCATTTGCCTTCATGTGCATCTGAATGCCAAACTGTGCCATGCTCCTATTTTTGCACAGAAATAATTCCTGATTCATAAAATTATGGCATTGACCTAGGACATCTGTTTCAGATCATGTATAGATCTCACTGCTCTGAAGTAGACTGATGAGTCATCTTGTCCCTTTCTAAGCATCCTACCTATGCTTTGACCATATTTTTGGCAGTGGATTGAGATCTTCTGTTTTAAAAAAACATAGCAACACTATTTGTAATAGCCAGAACCTGGAAACACCCTAGGTGCCCCTCAACTGAAGAATGGATAAAGAAAACGTGATACATTTACACAATGGAGTACTACTCAGTGGTAAAAAACAATGACATCTTGAATTTTGCATGCAAATGGATAGAAATAATAAACATTTTACTGAGTGAGATAACCCAGACCCAAAAAGAAGAATAAGGTATGTACTCACTCATAAGTGGATTCTAACCATAAACAAAGGACATTGAGCCTATAATTCGGGATCCTAGAGAAGCTAAATAAGAAGGTGAACACAAAGCAAAATATATATATTTATTCTCCTAGATATTGGAAGTAGACAAGATCGCCGGACAAAAGTGGGGAGCACGGGGGTGGGGGGGTAGGGGAAGGGGAGGGGAAAGAGAGAAGGGAGAAGGGGAGGATAGGGGAGAGCTTGGGAGAATGGGATGGTTGAGATGGAGGAAGAGTGGATATGGGAGCAGGGAAGAAGATATCTTAATTAAGGGAGCCATTTTAGGGTTGACAAGAGACTTGGCTCTAGAGTGGTTCCCAGGTATCCAAGGACATGTCTGCAGCTAGGTCCTTGGGAAGCAGAGGAGAGGGCGCCTGAACTGGCCTTATCCCGTAGCCACATTGACGAATATCTTGCATATCACCATAGAACCTTCATCCAGCAATAGATGGAGA
>NC_022013.1:56477003-56481020 GCF_000317375.1 Microtus ochrogaster
ATGAGTGAAGGATAGGATTGACTGTATAAGATATTCTCTGATTTGCACACTCACAAATGTTACTACTATCACCACTAATAATAATAATGGAAATAATAATAATAGTTAAAAATTAAAAACCTAGAAATTCTGAGGCTTTTTCTTTTTATTTGTGTTTCCCTGATGACTAACATTTCTTTCAGTGTTGTTTGGTCACTTGAGATTCTTCTGTTGAGAATTCTCCGTTTAGATTTGCATCCCACTGTGGAATAATTCATGTGTACCTTGTGAATGTTTGTCACTGTGATTGTTTAATAAAAAGCTAACTGGCGTAGAGCTGGACAGGAGAGACCGGGTAGGATATCCACACTAGGAAAATTCTGGGAAGAAGACTGGTGGGTTCAGAAGAGTCTCGAGCAGACACAAAGCAGGCATGCTGATCTGAGACAAGGTACCAGCCATGTGGCAAAGTATGCATAAGAAATATGAGTTAACTTAATTGTAAGAGTTAGTTAGTAACTAGCTTGAGCTATTGGTCGCGCGTTTGCAATTAAGTTTCTGAGTGATTATTTTGGAGTGGATTGCAATGTAAAACTTCTGCCTATAGTACTCCATTTTTCAATTGGATTATTTAGTTTGTGGATGGCTAGTTTCTTGAGTTCTTTCTATATTTTGGAATTCAGCCCTCTGTCAGGTATATGGCTGGTGAGGATATTTTCTCATGCTATAGACTGCCAGTTTTTTTCTACTAATGGAGTCCTATACCTTATAGAAACTTTTCCATTTCATGAGGTTCCATTTATTAATTGCTCATCTTAGTGTCTTTGCTTCTGGTGTTCTCTCCAGGAAGTTGTCTCCTATGTCAACTCGTTCAAGACCATTTCCCACTTTCTCTTCTATCAGGTTGAGTATAACTGGATTTATGTTTAGGTCTTTTATCCCCCTGGACTTGAGTTTTGTGAAGGGTAATAGATATAAAACTATTTGCGTTCTTCTACATGCTGACATCCAGTTAGTACCATTTGTTGAAGATGCTTTTTTATATATAATTGTATAATTTTGGCTTCATTATTGAAAATCATGTGTCCATAAGTGTTTGTATTTATATATGGGTCCTTAATTTGACTCCATTAATCCACTTTGCTATTTTTATGCCAATACCATGAGTTTTTCATTACTATAGATCTGTAGCAAAGCCTGAAATCAGGGATGGTGATGCCTCCAGAAATATTTTTATTATACAGAATTCTTTTATCTGTCCTGAGTTTTTTGTTTTTCCCTATGAAGTTAAGTATTATTCTTTTTGTTAAGAATTGTATTGGGACTTTAATGGAGACTGCATTGAATCTGCTTGTGGTAAGATTGTTGTTTTTACTATGGTAATCCTACCAATCCATGAGCAGGATATTCCATCTTCTGATATCTTCTCCAATCTCTTTCATCAAAGACTTAAACTTCATGTCATACAGGTCTTTCTGTTGCTTGGTTAGAGTTATATCATGATATTTTATATTATTTGCAGCTATTGTTAAAGGTGTTGTTTCCCAGATTTCTTTCTCAGCCTATTTATCTTTTGTATATAAGACAACTACTGATTTCTTAGTTAATATTGTATCCAGTCACTTCACTAAAGGTGTTGATCAGTTGTAGGAGTTTCCTGGTAGAATTATTGGGGTCACCCATGTATACTATTGGTGTAGGAGGCCCTTCTGCATTTGTGTTTCTTTCATTGGTTATTAAAGAAACTGCCTTGGCCTAGTTGATAGGGCAGAACTCAGGTAGGTGGGGAAGACAGAACAGAATTCTGGGAGGAAGAAAGCAGAGACAGGCAGACACAATGGTTCTCCTGCCCAAGACGGACGCTGGCTAGACTCATGCCAGTAAGCCACAGTCAAGTGGTGATACACATCAATGGAAATAAGTTAGTTGGATGTGAGAGTTGGCCAAGAAGAGGCTAGATATAATGGGTCAGGCAGTAATTTAATTAATACAATTTCTGTGTGATTATTTCAGGGGTAAGCTAGCAGGGCAGCCGGGAAAAACAAGGGGCCCCGCTCCTTCTACAGCATACTATCATATCATCTGTGAACAATTATATTTTGACCTCTTCCTTCCGATTTTTATCCCATAATTTTCTTTAGTTGGGGTGTAGCTCTAGTTAGAATTTCAAATACTATATTGAATAAATATCGAAAAAGTGGACAGTTGGTCTTATCCCCATTTTAAGTGGAAGTACTTTGAGTTTCTCTCCATTTAATTAGATGTTGGTTATTGGCTTGCAACGTATTGCTTTTATTATGCTTAGGGATGTCCCTTGTATCCCTGATTTATCCAAGACATTTACCAAAGGATGCTCAATCATACCCCACAAGGACATCTGCTAAACCATCTTCATAGCAGCTTTATTCATAATAGTCAGAACTTGGAAACAACCTACATGTCCCTCAACTGAGGAAAGGATAAAGAAAATGCAGGACTCATCATGAAATTCAAAGGCAAATGGATAGAGCAAGATTAAAAAAAATCACCCTGAGTGAGGTAACACAGACTCAGAAAGGCAAACACAGTATGTACTCACTTGTAACTATTATGAATATTAGCTGTAATGTATGGGATAATCATGCTACAATTCACACACTCATAGAGGCTAGGTAACAAGAAAGGCCCAAGTGACACTCAGAGCTCCCTTGTGTTGGTAAATATAAGAAAAGTTGTGGGTGAACTGGGAACCAGTGGGGATAAGAACATGATGGTTGGGGGATATGAAAGAGTCAACCGGAAAAGGGGTGTGTGTCAGGGTTAGATAGAAACCTGATGCAAGGCAAACTCATGGGAATCTGCAGTGATTGGATCAGCAGCTATGGCTCCCAGCAGTTGTGGATATGTAATCTTAACTGTTCATCTCCTGTGACCAGGCAACACTTTCATAGGAGGGATAGGGACATCAATCCAGCCAAATAACCTTTGACCTATGGTCTGTCCTGTCTATGGGATGTGTTCAGAAGACTGGTAAGGGGTAAGGGTGGCACAGAGTTTGTGGGAGTGGCCAACCAATGACTGGACCAGTCTGAGACCCATATCAGGATAGTTAACCCTCCCCTGACACTTTCTGGAGTGCCAGAACCCAGAGACTCTAGATGGCCTAGAGACTTAAGATAGAACCAAACACAAGTAGTGGGGGAAATGCCAATGTATTGATGCTTGATGATGTTCTGTTATACTCAATTTCATGCCCAGCCCAATTGTCATGAGAGACTTCATCCAGCAACTGGTGGAAACTGATGCAGAAACCCAAGGTCTAACATTAGGAAAAACTCTGGGATTCCTTCTGGAGGAAGGATTATAGGGGCCAGAGGGATCAAATATACCACAAGAAAACACATAGGATCAACTCACCTGGTTCATAGGAACTTACAGACTGAACTAACAACCAGAGAGCCTGCATGGAACTGACCTAGGCCCTCTCTGTGCTATGTAGCTTGGTTTTCTTGGAGGACTCCTGACAGTGGAAGCAAGGAGTGTCTCTGAGTCTTTTACTGACTTTTGGGACCCTATTCCTCATACTGGGTGTCCTTGCCCAACTTTATTACAAGGCAAGATGCTGAGTCTTACTGCAACTCGATAAGCCATGTTTTGTTGATATCCATGGGAAGCCTGTCCTTTTCTGAACAGAAATGGAGGAAAACTGGATATGGGCAGGCAGAAGAGAAGTTGAGATAGGGACTGGAAAGAGAGGAGAGAGGGAAAACTGTGGTTGGAATGTAAACTAACTAACTAAATATTAATAATAAGAAATTCATGGAAAAACTACTTATCTGATGGGTGTCAGAAATGAAGTCTTATGTTTCTGTTAGACCAGCAGTTCCCACCCTATGGGTTGGGATCTTTTGGGGAGTTGGATATTAGGGATACTGCAAGTTAGATATTTACATTAAGATTTATAACAGTAGCAAAATTGCAGTTATGAAGTAACAATGAAAATAATTTTATGGTTGAGGGGTCACTACAACATGAGGAACTATATTAAAGCATTGCAGC
>NC_022013.1:56481200-56484079 GCF_000317375.1 Microtus ochrogaster
ATAATACATAATAAATATTTACAAAACTATCTGTAATGTAGCAATTTTATCTCAGCATTTTTGGAGCAATTTAAGGTGAGCTATATTAAAAATGTTTGCTTCTTGGTAATGTAGGAATGGCTCAGTCCTTATGAGCTCTTGCTGCTCTAGCCTAAGATCAGAGTTTGATTCCCATCTCCCACTCAACACCCTATAACTCCAGCTCTAGAAGATCTGACACCATTTTAAGGATTCTGCAGGCATGAGTACACACAAACACATGCACGCACGTGCACACACAGAAATTTTCAAACAAATCTTCAAAATGTTTGCTTCTTTATATGTGACCTCAGATATGATCTAACACTACTTAAAGAAAGATATTTTTCTTTAAGTGAACAAGCAAACCTATCAAAGAAACTTTTAAAATGTTGACTCCTGGGAGAGGAAACCTCTGAAAACAAAACAAATCCTTTCTGAGTACCATGGTAGTGTTTGGCCTGGATAGCAGTCTAGAATACAGGAATGTTTTTTCTACAGGGACAATTCAGAGATGGTTCCAGAAATGGACAAAACTCATGTCAAGCCATTTAAGAAGAAAGTAAATCATAAGATGAAGCCTGGGGGCTGGGACAAAACCTAACTGGGTAGACTACCCTCGTGTACCTTGGACAATGGCCAAGACAAATGGTTGGTCCCTGACTCTGACTTCTGATCTTGCCATATCTAATTAGCCTTTCATCTTTGTGTCTCTGAAAAGACATTTTTAAAGCAGATATGAAGGTATACACAGAAGTAATGGGAAAACCTGCAGTCACATCGTATTCATAATTTAGGAAGGACCCATACATTATGCAAAATGGTTCTGTTCTTTCCAAACCAAATATGATGAGTGACAAGAGAAGGCATTCCTGTAGCTCTTTGTGGGAGGCAGAGACTAGAATCGCTCAGGACAGCTGACAGACAGGGACACAAACTCCATCCCTTCACATCTGCCACTTCTTTTCTTACCTGTCTCTTATCAACTTCGATAGAAACCAAGCAGGTGGTGGCCACAGACCTGGTTGATTTGGGATGGCATTGGTTTGTAAGAGCTGAGTAGATTCATTGATAGGGCTGGTTCTGGGAGTTCCTTCCTTGCCCCTTGGCTACCAACTGTGGATTTTTGGTGTCATTTTCTGAGAGAAAATCCAAAGTGAGATGGGAAAGTTTCCGTCAGTGTTGCACATAAGATCCAAGTTCCCCGAAAGAAGCTGTTTTCTGAACATCTGAGAGTGCCCAGTGATTTTATATTTCCAAGAATGAACTGTAAATTTGTTTCTGCAAGTCCATCAGGCTAGCCTGCTGCACCTACCATGCTGACTCAGACCCTGTAACCTTCAAAGTTACATTGGTCTATCATAGAGTTTTCTCTGGTTGTTGAGACCCAGAGAGTTACACAATTGCAGATAACGTGAAAATTAGACTTGTATCTTATTCATCATAAGACCACCCTCAATCTTGAAGGGCAGGCCTCGGCCTCTCGCCATCTTGCTGCCAGTCCCCCCTGAATCTCACACCCAATAATTCATTTCTCCTTATGTGAGCTCTACTTTAAGGATTCTGGGAACTTCTCTTGATTCTACATGTAGATGTCCAGGCTTCTCCCTGGCTGTGACAAAATATGTCCTATAGTATGGTCTATTGGATGGAGAATTAAGACTTCATTCATGATTATTTTAAATAGTAATAAGAATAAAGTTATATACTCTTACACACTGGTAGAGAGTAATATTCACATTACAAAATGTAGACATAGAATACTAACACAGGATCAGTCTAAATCAAAATCGAAATCCAGCAAGGAAAAATTACATACCCTAGCTCTATTTTCATTGTGTGGGCACACAAGGAAAAGAGCTTAGATAGTTTCTTTTTGGTATGGCTTTGCTGACTGTAACCCACACCCCCACATGGTATTTCTTTTGTCTTAAATCCCATTGGTGACCACAATTTCCCCATCATCTCTAATGTTGAGTATCCTTCTGTATGCAGTGAATATGCATTCCTCCCATTGGTTAATAAAATCCTGGTTTCACCTATGGCAGGATAGAATATAGCTAGGCTAGAAATCCAAGCAGAGATGAGAAAGAAAGAAGGCACAGTTGAGAGAGATGCAAGCAAAGCACCCAAAGAACAGGATGTCAGAACATCTAAGGCAATGCCATGGCAATGCTCAGATTATTAGAAATGTGTTAATTTACAAGTGAGAGATGGCCAGTAATAGACGAAGCCAACAGCCAAGCAATTATATTAATATTAGCTTCTGAGTGGTGGATTATTCTATAAGCCCTTGTGGAGACCAGTGGATGGGAGAGAAACCAGGCCAGTGGGTCTGGGCAAGACAGAGAAAAACCTACTGCTACACATCTCTAACATCAATTGACCAAACGCTTTCTCCTAATCAATTGATGAATACACATTCTTCAATGGCCCCTCACAGGCTGCCTGTAGGGGTCCTCTCCATGTCAAGCATTACTTAACCTCTAAGTTCCACCTCTGAAACTAGGTGGAAGCCCTTACCACTGTAACTCCTGCATTTTGAATGATTTTCCAAGTCAGCATTGCTTGGACAATGCCTAAAGTTCCTGCAGCATCCTTAGACTAAAGCTGAAGCAACCTCTGAGTATCTAGACTACTGTCCAAAGAGACACACTTTGCTCCTCTTCCAGCACACATGGCTATCTATTAAAAGAAAATGGGCAGGGAACCCTGACTGCCCATTAAACTGGAGAGGGAGGGGGAGAGGAGTGGGGGGAGGGGGAGAAGGGTTGGAGGAGGGGGGGAAGGCCTAAGACTTACCACAGGGCAGGGCACCCTGACTGCTCTTTGGACTGGAGAGGGGGGGGGAGAAGGGTGGG
>NC_022013.1:56484179-56515842 GCF_000317375.1 Microtus ochrogaster
AAATGAATGAAGACCTATAACCTTGTACCTTGAACAGCAGAGTCTAGCCAACTCTGAGATACTCAGGAGCCATTTTTCCTGTCATCCTAAAGCAAAGAACTTGGCTCATTTGCTTAGCAACCCTGTTCTTCTTAGCCCCAGCATTATATGACTGTTTTTTGATAAAGTTACTCATTTTTAAAATTATTTCCACTTTGTCTCTTGTTCATGATTTGCACTATAAATATGACTAAAAGCAGCTATAGCCTGAATGCTGGGCTGTCATAAATTTATGAATCTATTTTCCTGTATGTAATAAAATAATGTCATGCCTAATTCATAGAGCTACTCTAATAGTTCAATAAGTGAATATGTGCAAAATACTTTAATATCTAATTATGAAATTAACACCCAGCATGTGTATATAAATTATATATGTATATATACATATAAAATTATATGTATATACACACATACATACACACTGTTGTACACTGTATGATGTTTTGCTTAATGATTGACTCTCTAGATAGTGATGGCATTTAAAGATAGTATCAAAAAAATCAAATAAATAAAAATGAATAAAAAAGCAAAGTAAAGCAAAAAAATTTAAAAAGACAATATCAGATGTCACATCTATTGTAACATCATGTCTCAATGCATCAGTCACATATTTATTTGCCTGGACAATTAAACAAGGAGCAAAGGAAGGGGAAAGTTATTTGGGTACCGAGAGATTTACAGTAATTTCTATCACCTAAAGACACCATAGACATTGTGACATCACCATGCAATGCATTGCTCATGTGTGTTTGGCGATGGTTTAAGAAATAACTGTGTGTCCATATATATAAAAATATGGCAATAAAATCACATAAATGGCATAATATTATAACAACAAAATATCGACTTGTGGCTAGGTTAAGTATTTATATATTATACTTTTAAATCACTATTTTAGAGTTTTATCCTAGCTATACAAAGTTTTCTATAAAACAGAATGCCATGTTAAACCTTCAGCCAAATACATGTAGTTCACATATGTCACGTCTCTAGATTACATAAGAGGCTACTTGAAATGATTGACTTACATCACTTTGGTATGTTTACATAGATGTTGGCACAATGCCAACATCGCCTAGCGACACATTTCTCAATGTGCTTATGTAGGGTCTGACTGTGTACACTCTGCTTATAATTCTTTCAGTTTAAGGAGTTCAGCTGACAGTCTTAAAACTTTGAGTTAGAAATCTACCCCAGTAACTCAAAATTCAAAGTTGTGTTACAAACTATGTGGCTATTTTTAATATTTTTGTATTTTCCCAGGAAATATGCAAATTAACACATCTAAAACCAAACTCAGGTAGACTTTGACAATCAGCCTATTCTCCTAAAGTCTACTGTCATCTTATTTAACGGCATTTCCATCGACTGAATTATCATAGGTAGAATTCTTGATGCTTTTATCTGTTATACATTTTTCCGTTACCATACATGGCAATTTTGAACTAAGTACTAGATGTTAATCTTCAAAATAGTCTCTTTCTTGCTCAGTAATCTTCATTTTTGCTTATTTAAAAATATACAGAAAATAGATTGATAATTAAACAAATACATAAATAAATAAATAACCAATTTTTGTAGTCAAATCAGTTTAACCACTTCCTATCTCTTCATCTTCTTCTTCCATACCCAGCCCTCTTTCTCTCTCCCGCCCCCCGCCTCCATTTTTGTTTTCTTTATGACAAATGCTCAGGCTTAAGGTGAAGGACAAATCTCACATTTCCTGGGCCACCCTGAATCCCAGTTCCTGCTGTGAGCTAACACACCACACTCTGAGCTTGCTTCTCTCTGCTCTGAATTCTGAACCCTAACTGCAGGGTTACTCCTTTCAGCTGTGTGGCTTTAATGAACCCTGCACCTGCTGTGGTACCTGCCACAGATGAAACAACTGTGGAGGCACCCATTCATAGCATTGTTTATACACTGCCGTGTTAATGTTCCTACCAGGGGAACTTAAACTGGGGTCCTTCTTTTTGGATTTAGGCACTTCCTTGTTTTGCTGACTGTTTACTGTTAGGTGGTGTATTAGCTCACAAACATTGTCATCACCATCAATCGACACTTATCTTGGATCAAACAAATTGCCAACTATCACATGAGAAAAATTAATGTGATTAATGGAAACGTTTCTTTTGATATCTATAAAACAGGGTAATTTATTGAAATCTAGTTTATTGGCTATAGATAACACTGTTCCTGATAAATGATTGTACATGTCCTTTTAGAAATATTTTTCATCTACTTTGTCTCCTTTTAATTGTATGGTACTAGTAATTCTAGTAATTTCTGGTAATTCTCATATTTCAATTTTATGTGGTATTATGCCATACACAGTTCTTCAAGAGCACCCCATTTGTGTCCTGCTATTGCCCTTGTTTGTGACCCAGAGATTGAAAGCAAATACTTATTGCTGAAGCCACCATGCACCTCAGACATAGGGCTCAGAGGTCCCTGGGCTGAAACTGACCTCAACGCCTCCTCTATGAGGGCAACCGTGCCTGGTACTAGAAGGTATAGAGTAAGGTTCCATGGGAAGGAAGCAAGCGATAGTTCTAGCAGCTATGTTGCCTAATGAACCATGATGATGTCCTGCCCGGTTTGTACCCTGAGTCAGATAGTGGCATGCGTATCTTGGCAGTAATCAACAGCTGTCTAATTAAACAAGCTCTGCTCAAAAGGAGGGAAGTTATTCCCCAACCCCTCTGGCTCTTGTATTCTTTCTGTCTCCTCTTCTTCCAGATACCCTGAACTCTGAGGGGAGAGATTTGTTAGAGACATTCCACTTAGATTCTTTCCATGTAATATCTGGCTTTAAGTCTCTACATTTGTTCCTATCTGCTCTTGGAAGAAGCTTCTCTGATGATGACCAAATAAGGCACTGATCTATGAGAAAAGCAGAATATCAACAGGAGTCATTTTATTAATACTTTTTTTGTGTTATTTGTACAACAGTAAATTTGGTTTTATTCTATGTCCCTGGATTATCTATTCCCTGGTTCTTGGTTAGCCTACCCGTGTTGGGTTTGTGGGTTTTTTTTTTTATCATGCTGTGGGTCTTAAGTCAGATCAAATATCAGTTGGCAGTTTGGACAAGTTCTGCACCATCATTGCATATTTTGCAGGCAGGACAAATGGTTAAATGTTTTGTGGCTGGATTGGTGTTTGTGTTTCTCCTTTGGTAAATCTTTGAACTTGGAAAAGTACCATCTTGCACCAAAGACCCTAGAATATAGGGGTAAAGTCTCCATGTAGGAACCAGCTCAAATTCTTCATGTTCAGTGGGTTGTATGGGTGCTATCCACAGTAATGGGGCCCCGTTATTAGCTTGCAAAGAACTACCCATTGTCTTATCAGCAGTCTGGATTTTTGGGGGGATTTCCATAATACCCCTTTGGTCAACAATTCAAACCCATTCCCACTAATAAAAGCTTTATTTGATGACAAAAGATGGCCAGTTGGAACTCAATATTTCCCATTATTAGATCTCATTAGAATCATTATATATTTTAGATAATTCCCATTGCGATAGGTTTTCATTGTACTAGGTTTCCTCAAATGCCCCTCAATTCCAGCTGTCACTCCCACATTCTCTCCCTCTACCCTATTCCTCTTCCACCTCCTCACCTTATCCTTCAAATCCAGTCCCCACATGCTCTAAGTCTACCAATAAAATGCATTCTATTTCCCCTTTTCTGGGAGATCCATGTGCTCCCCACCCCAAACCTTCTTCTACATAACCTCTCCTGGTCTACTAATTTTAGCTTGATTATCATTTATTTAACAGCTAATATCCACGTATAAGTGAACACACCTCGTATTTCTCTATTGGTTCTTAGTTACCTCACTCAGGCTGGTTTTATTTCTAGTTCCACTCATTTGCCTGCAAATTTCATCATGTCATTTTTAACAGCTGAGTAATACTCCATTGTATAAATGTACTTTATTTCTTTATCCATTCTTCTGTTGAGGGGCATCCAGCTTTTTCCAGTTTTTGACTATTATGAATGGAGCAGCAATGAACACGGTTGAACAAGGCCCTTGGAGTTAATTAAGCAAAGCGCATATGAATTCACTGATGCAGCAAGGACAAGCTGCATGGGTCAGGACCGATTCTCAGTCTGTGCTTTGCAGCTTTTAGCTTAGCATTTTTATGGGACTCCTGAGTGAGAGACTGAGGGAATCTCTAGTTCTTGTGCCTGCCCTAGCGACTCTTTCCCTCCTATTAGGTTGCCATGTTCAACTTTGTTTTAATGGATTTTTCTTTATCTTATTTTACTTTTTTGCCATGTTTGATTGCTATCTCTTAGAAGTCTATTAATTTATAATGAAAGACAGAAAGGGGGTGGATCTAGAGTGGAGGAGAAGTGGAGACGAGCTGGGAGGAGTAGAGGAGGGAAACTATAACCAGGATAATGCATGATAATAGAATCTACTTTATATGAAAGGAAAATAGAAGAGGGAAACCATGGCCTGGTACTATCAAATTTGCTAGTTACCCAGGGCTGGTGAAGTCATAGATCTTGCCATTTTGCTAAACCAGCATTTATTGGCATAGTACAGCAACAACCACTATTTTACTAAATTAGTAGCATCTATAATTGCATTCTAAATATTTATTCTTATACCCACAGACAAGTGTAGACTTCACTCCTCACCAAGAAAACTTTCCTTTGCAACAAACAGAGGGCATTATGGACAACCACAGCTGACCAAATTGTACAGTTTTGGAGCCCAATTCCAACCGACACAACATAACTCCTGCACCTGAAGTTAGGGATTGCTGTGGAAATGGAGTTGGAAGATTGCAAAAGACAAAGGAATGGGAAGTTCCCTGTGAGCCTGAGTCCGCTATGAATGTCAGGAGGTCTCACCCACATGGCTACGTAACATAATCTAAACAAAGGTGGCCAATAGACACACTAACATGGAAAAGGGAAAAAGGGTGAGGTTTCAACCCTAGACAAAGGACTACAGGCGACTAAGGAATACTGAGAGAGGGCCACATACCAACTGATATCCAATAGAAAATTATCAGTCCTGAAAACTTGCACATACAAGTAATATTACATAGACTGAGCAGGTTGTACTTAGAAACACACACACACAGAGAAATTCTGAAATACAACCCACTTTCTCTATCTCTCTCCTTACACACACACACACACACACACACACACACACACTCACACACGTATGTATATATACATAATTCTGAAATACAACCTGCTTTATCTTTCTTTCTCTCTCTACAGACACACACACATACACACACATGTGCACGCATACACACACAACACACACTCTATATATATATTACACACACATACACACACTCACACACACACACACACACACACACATATATATATGAAAAAAGGCTCCTAATTTGAGAGCAAGCAAAGGAAAGTACATGGGAGGTTTGAAGGGTAGGAAATCAAGTCATAAATCATGTAAGTAATGTAAAGGGAAAGTATATTCTACAAATGGATAAATATACTGATTATTACTAGGGTTTGCAGCATTTTATTTTTCTATGTTAAATACAATTTAATTATGACTCATGTTTTGTATAATTGATATAAAATACATTCTACATAAATTACATAATTTGACAAATTTTACAGATGTTCACCCTTGAAACTCAGTATCATCAGTATAATGAACATACACATCATTTCCCAAATCCACTTAAGTCCCCTGTCATCCTTCCTCAGAAGCAATTCCTCTCAGCCCTGCCTCTTCCCAGGAGCCACTACCTAGTGGAGACACAGTCCTGTGCTGTGTCTAGGAGCAGGTGTGAATGCTGAGCCACCACCCAGTACAGACACAGTCCTGTGCTCTGTCTCAGTCAGGTGTGAATGCGGAGCTGCTGTAGGTAATTTTCAGCCAGGTACTTTCACTCACCACAATTATTTAAAATCTGCTGCATGTAAATTAACTCATTCCTTTTTATTGCTGAGTAGTTTATTCAGACAATTTAATAAAACAGTTGACTTTTCTGTATTTCTTCATCTTTAACCAATTTTATGGCTTTCCTCAAATTTTATGTAATTATTTTCTTTATGCCATTTTTCACATAGCCCAAGGTGGTCTTGTATTTAAGATCTCTCCTGTTCCTCTGAAACACTGGGATTACAGACATTATTCTTCTTGAGATTATGCTCTCAGATATATTTTTCTCTTTTATTAACTTTTATTAATTATTTGTGGACTTCACATCATGCATTCTGACCCCACTTATTGTACCACCTCTTCCCATCTGCCCTCTGCCCTTTCAAAATCAAATCCAAATTTAAAAGAAAAACCCAAAATCAAACCAACCAATCAAAACAAAAATATAAACAAAAACACAAAAGAAGATTCTTTTTGTGGAAGCTGTTTTGTGGCCCCCTGAGACAGAGTTTTCACCCTTATGTCCACTTGTGCCCTTGTTCACGACCACAGGTCACTGGTCTGGCTCAAGTCATCTGGTTCCTGCTATACTAGGGAGACTCGCCCTGCCCTACACCAGTTACAGCACACAGGAGAGCTGACCCCACATCCATTCCTGCTCCTCTTATGCCCACTAAGCAATTAGGAGAGCAATTTGCACCTTGCCTGGGCAAAACACTAGAGCTGACCCTAGAGATATTAGTGAGGGAGTCCCAGACTGGAGGATCCTGGAGCAGGACCGGCTCTGTTCCTTGCTGTAAGCTACATTGAGTGAGCAAGCCTAGGGCGTACTGGAGAGTTCATCTGGGTGGTGACAATGAGGGAAAGCTATGAACTCACCAACACAGCTACCACCCAGGCCCAGAATCGAGGCTATGAGATCACCCACTCCAACCTCCATCCAATCTATGAACTGTTGGAGACAAACGTGTGAAGGAGACAAACAAACAGATCCAAAACAGCAGGATCTTCATGGCAAAGGACAACAACAGGATATCACATATGTTTCCAATGCTGGATATTTATTGCAGGTCTTATTTAAATATGTTTTTTTTGCCTGTCCTTCACTCTTGTTATGTTTTTATGTCACTATATAGTTTGCATGTATGCATAGTTTTTTTAAAGTCTAATGATAGCAACAAAATTTCTTTGCTTTAAATCTACTGAAATACTTGACTTCTTGAGTTTCTTTGCTCCATAAAGGAGTGCCATTCCTGTCAAGTTCAAAGATTTTCCTTTGTTTTACTTTACTTGAACCACTGCCATTGATTAATTTAGAAATATGATTTGCTGCACTTAACCAGGAACATTCAATTGCTTTCTGTGATTGGATTAATCAGATTATCTAGTGCTACAAACCACCTAAAATATGTGCCCGTATTTTGTTTTATGTATGTAACAATTTGCCTAATGATTCATTCCTGTGGCAAGGATGCAATTATGTAGTTCGTGTCTTCTACTCCTTCTTCACTCAGTGGATTCTATGCATAATGCTGATATTATCATGCATCTTTCCAGTACTTAATTTTACATACTAAGTCATTAATATATTAATTCTTTCTAGATGATAAAGACATTAATAAATTAAGACTTTCCAAAATTGTGTCTTTTGTCTCAAATGTCACATTCAATGTAACTTAGATATGACATATCATCATTTTTTTTAATCATGTCTTTTATTAAAACATTTGTAGCATTTTATTTCATGCGTCAAAACTTTGAAGATTTAATTTAAATGTATTATTCATTCTGCCCTTTGCTCCTGCTACTTTCATGGTACTATACGTTTCTGTGCTTGTTTCAATCAAATAACATACTGCTTAATTCCTAGTAACTGATTGTATTGTGTTTTAAAAGACATTGAACTGTTCAGGTCAACAGCAATCTATCCTTTCAGGCCCCACGCAGCACTGGTCAAGAGCTGTCTGCAGCTTTCCACTGGAAGCAGACATAAGTGTCCAGTATTTCTGTCTCCTCTTTGTCACCTCTTTGCTCATCTTCTAAGGTATAACACACAGTAAGATGATAGTGTGTTCTGAAATGACCACATCCTCACTGACTGCAAGGAAACCTTGATCACTTACTGAACTTTTATTTCACGCCCTCTAAGTATCTATTGTTTTTACCTATTGATTTGCCTTTTGATTTTAGTTTGGAACATGTAAACTTGGGCAAACTAGAACAGGATACATGCACCAAAACGACCATGAAGGTGGCGTTCTCAGTAGCAGTTAAAGCCAGCCCACTGGATAATATGGTAATTTGATATTTGAGTATTTCAACAAAGCACATTGTTTAACAAATTACTGCTCTATTCTAGCAGATGTAAGCTAGGCAAATTGCCTGCAGCTTGACTTTTACCTATTCGCAGGGTCTGCAAATATTCTTAAACCTTTCTCTTGGGAAATGGTTTGGTTCCATCTGAACTCAGCATGGTCCCTATAAATATCCTGTGTCCTGTAGTCTCTGTACTCTGCAGTCTGCACTTGTCTCACCGCACAGTCCCTAATTCAGCCTTGGTACTTCCTGTGTGGGGAGAAACTGTGGCATCTATCTTTGAGGACAGCATATAGTCAATATTCAAAGAGTAAAGTATTTATGCCCACTACTTCCTTAGCAGACCGAAGGTTGTCTTTATGTTGACAGTAGCCTTGTGAAGTTTGTAGATCTTCTAAATCAAGAATGTGAACTAATTCATGAGACTTGGACAGGACTTGTCATTTTGAATGATATCTAATCTTACTATACATTTTCCTTTATTTGCTAAACTAAACGCGAAATTTTTCGTTTTTCAAATCAGCCCATGTCTCCTCAATCAAACGCAGGTCAGTGGAAAGTCCTTGGG
This sequence comes from Microtus ochrogaster, assembly GCF_000317375.1. Classification (NCBI taxonomy): domain Eukaryota; kingdom Metazoa; phylum Chordata; class Mammalia; order Rodentia; family Cricetidae; genus Microtus; species Microtus ochrogaster. Next base: position 56,492,998 of record NC_022013.1, read on the forward strand.
GGCCATGAACGCAGCCTGAGAACTGGATTAGGCAGGCTCAATGGTTGAGGGAGAGAGAGGTTTTCGGATGTCTGATGAATGTCTGTTATTGCCAACGTCTGGCCATAGATCATGTCCTGCTCTTAGTGTCCTGCCCTTGGTGGTCATTAGGCCCTTATAGTGGGGTTCTGTCATCATCAGGCTCCACACTTGTTAGGAAACTCCTCTGTTACCCATACACATTCATACTTAGGGAATTCCTACCTAAGTTTTTCTCTCATCGGTCCTTTGCTTTTGTAAAAGTGTTTTCACTGCCGTTTCTTTGATAGGGTTCTACCTTCTCATCTCACTCATTTCCTGTTTGGATCACTATGGCTGGGATTAACCAAAGATGTAATTGTGCTTGTGGGCTTTTGTTATATTAAACTCTTGAAGAAGACAGATGCTTGTCAATAGTGTCTCCCATCTCCTGCAGTAGGTCCTAGGCAAACCGCACAGTTCTTCTTCCTTCCTACTGATAGTCACAGTCTAGACACCATCCAGGGAGACCAGACTGCTCTGATGCATTCATACGCTTGCACAAGTGGTCCCCACCCTACCATCATTCATACATCAGGCTTTAAGCAAGTATGGCATCATGTATGAAGCCTTCTTTATCATTTGATGGTCCTCTAAGTCTCTAAATGGTTAGACACCCATAGGCATCTCAGTCCCCTACAGTGTAATTGTCTTTGATGTCTTCACAGCCGTTCTGTCCATAGTCTAATCTTTTTATTGGCAAAGGTCCACTTTAAGGCACAGAGATGAGGTTCATATCATTAGTCATGTGACATGGGGAAAGCGAAATACTCAGTTCCACCTCACATCCTTCATCCAAACGTAGCAACATAATAGTGTGGAAATGATAGAGGAGACATGGTGACAACAAATAAAACATTTGAAAAGTTAAGGAAAAGTGTTAAACTTGGGAGAAAACACAAAATATTAACTATTTTATGCTAAAACACAAAGTTTTATTGTGGGCATGGTAGGAAATACCTGTAATGCCAGTCCAGGAGGCTGAAGCAGAAAGTTCTAACTTGTAAACTGTCCTAGACTAAAGGGTAAGAACCTCTCTCAAAATTAAAAAAAAAATAAAACAAAAAACCCAAAAATCAAAAGCACATAAAAATGTGCTGTTGAATGAATTAAGTATACAATCTGTGTGTAAAGAATATCAAATCTATATGGTGCTAACATATGATTGGATCTTCTACACATGTCACAGCTTAGAATAATTCATCTGGTTAGTTCTCACAGAAGAATTATATAGTGTGCTTTGTTTTTCTTTTCATCAGCATATGAATTGGAGAGACTTAACCAAAGATGATGTAGGTGGGTCTTCTGTCTATGTGTTGCTTTCATTGGTCAAATAAAGAGACTGCCTTGGCCTTTGATAGGACAGCAGCTTAGATAGGTGGAGTAGACAGAACAGAATGCTGGGAGAAAGAAGCAGAGACAGGCAGACGCCATGCTTCTTCTACCCAAGAGGGACGGTGGTTAGAATCTTTCCAGTAAGTCACCACTTCATGGTAATACACAGATTATTAGAAATGGGTTAATCAAGATGTGAGAGTTAGCCAGTGAGAGGCTAGAACTAATGGGCCAGGCAGTGTTTAAATGAATACAGTTTCCATGTAATTATTTCTGGTGTAAACTAGCCAGAGAGCCGGGCAGCAGGAAGCAGCTCACCACTCCTTTCACTACACGAAGATGAATAAAAATCACTCCAGGTCACAAGATGTGAACAAAGCATAATTTGATTTGAAGGTGTTCGAATCCAGAACATTCTTCACCACACTGAGCCTTCCTCCATAATGCTTTCTCTATTCAATCTTTTGAAGGGAGAACTTGACAAAATTATGTGCAGATGCTCTTAGTGTAGATAATATCGCTGTAAGAATATATTGTGTAGGGGCTGGAGAGATGGCTCAGAGGTTAAGAGCATTGCCTGCTCTTCCAAAGGTCCTGAGTTCAATTCCCAGCAACCACATGGTGGCTCATAACCATCTGTAATGGGGTTTGGTGCCCTCTTCTGGCCTGGAGCATACACACAGACAGAATATTGAATACATAATAAATAAAGAATATATTGTGTAAAGCCTCATGGGATTTTCCTGTCCCCAAAGGACTTTGGACACATACCTAAGGCTTGGATATTTCAGAGCTAAAAGCATATGAGATGTACAACTTCAAGAGGAGAGCCATAAGGAACAAACGGAGGAGACAGAGAGCTAGTGATGGAGGAGAGCTACAAAAGAGCATGGTATAGAGAGCCAGAGCCCAGGGTAACTCGGATCCTCTTCCTCTTTCTGCTTTTGCTTTGTATCGGCTGTTTCATTATGTTAATAATTTATCCACATTTGTTCAACACCAGGTGCCCTGTAGTACATTCCAGGAACTATTTCTTCTGTCACAATTCCAATAGCCTCTTACATAAAGTGGTTATAGTAGTTCTTGTCAGGAAGGATGTTTGAAAAGATTTAACTGGGATGTGCACAAAGGTACAACTGAGGGACCTTTCGTGGTGGTTTCTTGTCCCCTTACCAGCTATCCGCTGGCAGGGGCAGAGTACGGGCTTAGTGATCTATGGAGATTTTTTTTTTAAAAAAAATGGTTATAAAACCAATGAGGACAAAATAAGGAAAATCCTGAAGCTGCACTCCAGGGTAAAGTTTGTGAGAGGGTGTTGGATCATGGAAGATGCTCAGATCAATGGAGGAAGCACTGTATTCAGATTGGGAGACAGGGTCTTGGTTCTCTCTTTTTTTCTTATATCAGACAACATTTTTTTATAGAAGAGATGAAGCAACAAATGGGGAATATGTATGTGCTAATTAACTATAAGACAGATTAAATGTTCCTTTCCTGGAGGGAAGGGCACCTGGGCCCTTGGCTGTCTCCATTCTCCATTACAGAGATAGGTTTTCATTTAATTTCTAGCTGAGGAGAATAGATTCTTAATGATCTTTCATTTTAGGAGGGTTTAGTGGCACATGTCAGTGATCCTATGTCTACCTAGAAAGTTCCAGGTTAGCCTGGATTACATAGCAAGAAAATAAAAGGAAATAGGTTTTGTGGGATATAGAACTCCTACCCATCGGGAACATGTAACTTTGAGATATGTAGTAAGAAAAGCCTTTTGTATGTTTCCTTTGCAGATCAACTTGAGCTGAGCATGCCTCCATTTCTGCTAAGTGTGTTAAAGTAACTAAAAAAAAAAGTTACTAAATTTTCAACTTAGTGAAAGTTTTTGGTCAATGAGAAGAGCATGAGTGCCTCTCTGTAGAATATTTCTCTCCCCATGAGGACTTTAGTATAAAATCACAGCTGCATCCCTGTGTAGTAGTAAAACTGAAAGTTTACTAGCTAGCATCCAAGGATGATCTGTGTGGCTGGCTGGAGTCCAAGGACAGGAACTTTTCTCACTCCTGAATTTCTGAGAGGGTTTTCCTCCAAGAATTTTCATGACTTGTCCTACCCTTCTCCCATCAGTTAAGGTGAGTTGATTTACCCAGGTAGGATGCAACAGTCATCAAACCACATTTCCTACTGTAGTAGTGTTCAGCCTAGGTCCTGAGGATGGGTGTGAGGTTTTTTCTCCATGTTTATATTTTCTCCAAAGCCAGTGGGAGCATCTCCAATCTGCCTACCAGGATAGCATGGGGTTCCTTTCCCCAGCCCTGAAGATGTCTCAGACCAGGTTGTTGAGGCAGGAGCAACATTCCTATGCATTTTAAGATGCTGAGGTGCATCCCGGCTTCTATATACCAAGTGTCATTGCATTTCCACAGTGTCTCGCTTACTCCTCCTCACAACTTAACTTGTTCACACACAAACATGGGTACTGTCAGAGACCTTAGAGGTCTCAGGTAGAATGGACCTCTGTTATACGAAGGGTTCACCCCTGAGATAAGATCCCTTCTCTAGTGTACGGAAGGTTATAAAAGGGTACCTTCATTGACCAGGTAGATAGATTTCAGGGGAATGTTCAAATTGTAGTCTCAATAGGGTGGCCAAAAGCAAGCACTGACTCTAACAGACTGGCAACTTCACTTCAGCAGCCAGCTTGTAGGTAGAAGAGTTGGCTGGGGAATCAACTTTTTTTTTATTATTTGGAAAAGCAGAGAAGATATTCTTGCAGCTGGTAAAGTTCCACACAACGCTTCTTTGTCGAGTTAAAAAGCCAAGACCAGCCTGCAAAGTTTGGACTGGCTCTTCCAGAGGCACTTTGTAAAACACAGCCCATGTTCCTGACTGGGCATCACCCATGGGCACCATGCCCCCGACAGGCCTGATCCACAGAGCAGAAAGCCGTAGTTTTCAGTTTTGCAGCAGCAGCAGCCTTTAGGCTAATTAATAAATCATCAACACATTTGTGGTGTGAAAAATGAAATATTTATGCTCGCCAGAGTAATATTTCTGTCTTGCAGCCCCATGCTCTGTTGATGCCTGATGGAGGATGAAGTAAATACCAGCTGGTGTAGAATGAGTGGAATATAATTACTCTCCACAAAGTTAAGTGAATATTAAAGCACACAAGTCATAGATGTTGGCTCTTGTCCCACCCTAACTCTGCTGCCCAATCAATGGCTTCCTGACCTGATGCTTCTCCCTGGCCTGATGTTTGGCTCCACATGCAGCTTCCAGCAGGAACTCAGTGAAGGGCTTGTTTGTGAACAATATAAATGCATCAGCTCACAAAAAGCTGGGAAATATGGAAGCTGACCTCTTCGAATGTGCCATCTCTGAAAGTCATAAGCTGGTTGACCTTGACTTATACTTCAACTTGCATACTTTATAGTGGGGTAATTCTGCATCATGTGATCAGAGAACGCTGCCTCAGAAGTTAATCAGGAAACTGTGAAGGCAGAGATGGAATTCAAAAGCAGCCAATCAGAGACCAAGGTAATTGCCCCTGTATATCAATATGTCAAGGTGATGGCAATGAAAATGCAGAGGGCCTCCTTCATCAGAAGTGAGGCCTGGCATGTGACTCCGGAGTGTTGAACACTTGATCCATTTACCAATGCTTACACTCACTTTTGTTTCTTCAGCACACAATGGATGCCCTTTATAGCTTTTCCATGACAAGTTTTAACTTGTGTGAAAACAATGACTTAGAACACTTTTACTTAAAATATTTAGGTATTCACTCGTCACCTGCCCCTGTATGCTTGCAGTTTTAAAACGTGTTTAATTATGCACCTGTCTCAGAGGAGGCACTTGCCAATGTCTGGAAATATGTTTGGTTGTCATAACTTTGGGAATAGAAGATTCCAGGGAGGATGAATGCCTCTAAACATCCACACTGCACAGACATTCTCCCACGACAAAGAACTCAGCAAGTTAAATGTCAAGGTTCAGATGGAAATGTCAAGATGAAGTAGAGAGACACTGCTCTGGAGTATTTCATAACACAGTCGAGATATAAATTTTTAACAGCCACAACTACTCAATGATAAGGTTGTTGTTAACAATGCCAAGATGCACCACGGCCCTTGTGAGCATGAATCTGTTGTAAGTATTTTCAATATAATTTCTTGTCAACAGAATTGCTCACATGACTGCGTACAATTAATATTTGAATAGTGCCACCAACTTCTAAAGAGAGCTTCCTGGGCTGATAAAATGGCTTAGCAGATTGAGGCTCCAGGAACAAAATCTCACAAGGTGAGTTCAATTATGAAAATCCACACGGAAGAAGAGAACTGAGACCTGCAATGTATCCACCTGTATGGTGGGGCATATGTGCGCCCCCCCAAAATTATATAAAAAATATGAAAACAAGTAAAAACATAAAATGAACTTCCTCAATTTACCTGTGAAAATGTAATCAACATTATCTGTTTCCTGAATCCTTACTGATGTTGTATATCATCCATTTTTCTAATCTTGTTAGTGAATTTGTATTCTATGATGTGAATAAGTCACCATTTTGTCTATTAACTCTCATTTTACTTTTTCTTCCCATGTTAAATGTGTCATCTGTATTGCTTACCCATTTTCTTTCTGATTATTCCCCTTTTTCTCTTACTGAGTTGCAGGCAGTCATTGCATATACTTGGTATTAATAATTTTTTATTGAACATGTGAGAGCCATGTTTTATTTGCCTTATCTTACTACCTAGAAAGCTTAGGAAAGATGGATAGTTATGAAGGTTGTAGCAGTTGAAAAATACTTCATTTTTCATTGATTAAATTTGGCCAACTGGTGTTACTTTAGGGCCAAGTAGGTACTGTGGGAAAGTACTAGAAAGCTGTCCTTCCTTGCCCTCAAGTGCCTCACTCTACATGTAGACAATATAAAACTTGTATATTGCCATTTTAATAATAGTATTTTGAGATTATAATAAGATTATATAACATATTACATAACACATTATAATTAGATTACATTACATAACATATTCCTATTCCATTTTCTCCCTTCAAACTCTTCCATGTACCCCCTAACTCCCTTTAAAATTCATGGCCTCTCTTTTCACTGTTTAACACACACACACACACAAACACAAACACATACACACAGAAACAGATCTACTCAATGTTTAGACCATGTAATTTTTTCTTAAATATATGTCTTGAAGACTTACAATTTGGTACTGGACAACCAATTGATATTCTTTTGCCAGGGAAAGACAAATTCTTCTACTTTCAGCATCTTTTAGTTGCTGATAGTTCTTTGTTTAGGGCTGAAGCCTCATAAGCCTTTCCCCACCCATTCATCATCAATTTCTCCTTCATCAACTATTATCTGTTTCTGTGGAACACTAAGTCAAACCATAGCAGGAGGCTTATCACAAGCTCTATTATTGTCCATCATGACAATGGAGAAGGAAACATATGTTTCTGGATCATGGTTTCAGCATGGATCCCCAGGGCTGGAGAGACAGATTTACCTCATCCTCAATAGCATGGTCCCCACAAGCTTACCAAACTAGGACAGGCCCTTTCTTGCAAGGTTCACCATATCCAGAGCGAAGTGGAGAGACATACCAGGGACTGGCTGACCTGCTTCCGAGAGGAAGTTCCTTTGCTAATAAGATAAATCATATCATACACCACAGAGGAAGTGAGGAGAGAGAAAGAGGGTAAGCAGATTATAGTAATGATGACTGGAAGGAAAACAGATGAAGATGAGTATTTCATAATTTTATAGCTTCTCTGCCATAAAAGCTCCATGAAATTCTTTAAGGTGTCTGTTCATTCATTCCTCCACCATCTTGCTTTCAAATGCTTGTCTGGCAAGGTGTGATCTACTTTTCCACATTATCTCTGTTGTTCTGCTATACATTATTTTCTCCCTCTGTCCTTGGTACTGATCACTGGTGACCATGTGGTAGCTCTTCTTCTTGCGTTTACAATTATCGGATTTTTTTCAATGGCTTTCCTTCTTACCTCTATCTTCCTCCTTCAGGCTTTCAGGTGAAACCATGAGGATTCAGTATGGCTTAGAAATGCCATGTGCCTTTACTTTGTTCACGTTCTATACTGGTTCTCCTCCAACTAACTCCATTTCTTCTCTACATCTGCAGAGACCCTTTATGTTCCCTCACCCATGGCCATTCTGGATAATTTTGTAAATCTTTCTTTACAGCTTTCCTTAACTCTTTCTTACTATAGAAATATTTTACTATATAAGCATTTATATATGTTCCCCCTTACTATATAAATGTTCGTATTGTCTAGACTGCCACCCTCAGCTGTCTTCTCGTTCTCTATGTCTGTCTAGTAAACGCATGATTTCATCAGTCAACTATGTACCAACAATTCCAAAAGTGTATCTTCTTATCTAAACTGCACACACTCACACCTGTGTTTGCAATGCTCTGTGCATATTTATATGGAGCTGTCATGATGCCATTTCAAATGCCACTCTTCTAAATCCTACTTTGCTTTCTATATTTGCCTCAGTTAATGTAATTAGCATCTATTCAATTAAAAACTAAGGTATTATCCATAACAAAACTCTATTTATTTTTAAAATTATACGTCTTACTACTATTTGACTAATGCTACTTAAAATATTCTTTAAAACACCTAATTTAAGCATGAACTTCCTATGCACTGGCCAAATAACACATGTGATTAAACATTAAGTTGAACGTTTCTGGAAGGTTTGTGGGAGTTATATTAACATTTCAGTTGGTAGAATCTGGGTGAAAGTTGTCTTGTGCAGTAATGAGGTCGATCCAGTCTGTTGAAGGTCTTAATAGATCAAGCACAATGTTCATTGAGAAGAAGGTTGTCTACCAACAGTCTGATTTTTTTAGTTGAATTATTAATCTTTCCTGGATCTTCAGCCTGTGAACATAACTTTTCCAAGGTCTCATAACCAAGCCAGGCAATTCCTTAACATCTTGCTTCATATATTTGAGTATTTACTTATATCCCTTGTTGATCTATTTCTCTGGAAAATCAGAGAAGCAGGTTTCTCTATTTTTTTTAAGTGAGGCAATTCACAATTTGTATGTATAAAAAGGAAAAACAGTAGGATAGATAAGCAAATAAAAATAGTAAAAAAAAAAACACCTTCAAGCAGAAAAAATAGTTCAAAGCCATCACTTACACAGCATGTATTGAAAACACAGCCAAGTATCTGCCCTGAACCCATGGCACACTCATCAGTGCCTATCCTTGTGGACCCACGGCACACTCACCAGTACCCCTGGCTGTACTGCATCTTGGTGCTCCACCTTGGAATAGTCTTGAGTTTTCTTTTCCTTGGTATTTCTCAGCTTGCTAAAACAAGTTTGGTATGACCATTCTTTTGTCCAGTGACAGTCTTTCTCGACCTTTAACCTGGTTCTATATTTAATAATATTTTCTTATGTTTATGTTGCCCCAAAAGATTTGACTTCCTCAGTCATAGATCCTGACACCTATCTTGAATGAGATATCTTTACTCCATAGGTAACTCCTCTCATTAAGGTCTTCTAATGTGCAGAGTCAATATAATCAATCCCTTTGGTAAAGATCAAATCCTGCACCCTCTTCTTTGAATCCCTGGCATTCAGGCATTTCTTACCTCTTAAGCAACTACAGTACCCAGAGGTTGTTCTAACTGCAAGCAGAAACCTAAGGCAGTAAGACTATCTGACTCCTGAGCATTGCAGATCCCACATCCTACTGATGTCCTCTTGGACCCACAGCGTAATCACTAGTATAAAACATGAGCAGAAGGTGACTTTCTACGAAATGGTGCTTCTTGCTCTGTTGAGAGCAACAGTTTCAGAATGTTCCACAGCTCTCATCCTTCCTTAAACATGGTGGAATTGGCCAAGTTTTCTCATCATAGATCAGTCCTTAATGAGGACAAGAACTCTGTACTTCTTCTCTTCTGGGTTCTTAAGGTAAGCAAAAAGTAACAGATAAATCAAGGCATGGTGCTTAGTAGATGTCCATGCATGCTGTTTTCCAGTGACTGGTACATTCAGAAGTAGCTTAGCTTGACTTCCTTGAATTGAAGGAGAAACAGATGTGAATTTTAAAGGTTTCAGAGGATTTTTCTTTAGCTCTAACATTCCAAGTTATTGGCCTTTGGGTTCTTAAGTTCAGATGTTCCATCCAAGGTACTAATCTAAATTTCAAATTTTCCACTCATTGTGAAGTCTTGGGCAACTGTTTACTTCTATAGTTTCAATTTCCTCATCTGAAACCCCCTCTTTATATTGTATGTGAACTAAATGAATTAAATATGTCACAGTAAGAAGTTCCTTAGTAAAACTGCTGTTGGATCCTGAATTTTTCACACCTTTCTGCTATAGGCAGAGTTCTCTTTTCCTTCCCCCAGACTATGTGGTAACTTTGCCAAAACACTCAGACTATATTAACCACACAGTAATAAAGAAAAATAGCAAGCTAATTTGGGAAGTTTCCAGGAGCAAAATGTCCATTAAAATTTGAAAATGGTATAAAAACAATATGACCACAATAGCCTCTTTCTATTTTGCTTGGAAACCAGAGGTAAGCATCATATTTCCCGTTCTTAGCTTATGCTGTTTGCTTCCAGAAAAGACAATTTAAGTGCCTGTTATTAGAGTCTGTCAATAAACTCCAGAACCAAAGCAAATCACACTCAACTGACTGACAGCTACAAATTAATTTTGCTTTCTTAAACAACTACCCAGCCAAATGTTCCTGCAGCTGACAAGCCTCACTGTGTGCTCTCCTGCTCGGTGGAGCCTGCTGCACCTGCTGTCATGTAATACAAATTATTTTCTCTTCATAACCCAGCTTCTTAATAGGAAGACAGTACAGGTTGTTAACACATAGCCAATACAGCCCTCCTGTTTCCACTTCTGCATGTTAACAGAATATAGGCATACATACTTGAAGATTTTCCTGCAGGAACATTGGCCTCACACTCATAGGAGGCCAATTCAGTTTAGTTTGTGACTTTTTTTTTAAACAGGAGTTGTTTGGTGCTGGCTGACCAAACCACTGTGTTAAGTATTGGAGTTGAAAAGAAAATGTCTGTAAATTCCTTCATGTAAGTATGCCATAGCCTAAGAGTAAGAAAAATGCAAATAATGTATTATTATTATAGCTATTTACTAATGATACAGAACTTACAGAATGAATCTCTCCCTCTCTCTCTTTCTCTCTCTCTGTGTGTATATGTATATCTTACAGGCTGCAGTTTAACAATGACTAGTTATGAATGTAAAGTCCAAGAATCGAGAGGCTGCTCAGTCTCACAAGGCTAGGTGTTTCAGCCAGTCTGCTGGATCTCGAAGAAGGAATGGATGTGCTAAGGGAGGTAAGGACAAGCAAGCAAAGAACACACCCTTCTTTTTTCCATTGTCTTTCTATAAGTTTCCAAGAGAATATGTGGCCCAGATTAAAGGTGTGGCTTCTCCCCTCAAGGCTGGATTGTGTCATCCAGCCACAAGATCTGGCTCAAAGGCCTGATGTCTTCCTTCCTCGAGATCCAGATCACAAGTGTACCCTCCATTTCTGGATTATAGTTCATTCCAGATATAGCCAAGTTGATAGCCAACAACCATCACAAGCTAGAGAAGACAATGAAGATACAAACGTGTGGCAATTATTTCAGAAGAAAAAGCTGGGTGTAAAGGTCTTCTTGAGAGAGGCCTCTCATTTATTGGTATTTCTTCAAGTTAATTATATCACACATTCAATTGTTCTTTTAATCTCTGCAACAAACTACCATGCACTTTGTATATATGTCCACCTATGGTATCCAGTTCAACATATCAGATAGATCCATATACACATATAAATACATTTTATAGTCAATACTTCTCATCTTTAAAGTCTAACTATCATTTTAGCACTGTGGAGTCATTTTGCAAGTCTTTAATTTCTTGTCAATAGACTCATATCTATAACACACTCTTTTGTACTTGGCTTTTCAGATGAGTGTGCATCTATAAAAAAATCAAACTTATCTTGTGAACTTGCAACCTTCTCGTTGCTGTAAAATATTCCTTACTGATGCTGACATTTTCAGGGTGTGGTCACACTGCTCAAAGAGGGTCATCTGGGAAGAAGGAGAGTATATATTTGGGGGTAACTGTAGAAGCAGTATAAAAATATGGGGTAGATACAGGAGACTGAGGTTGAAAAAAAAAGATTCTTGATAATCTGTAAAGGATATAGATTTGTTGGAAGAACTTGATGATGACCACGCCCTGAAGCCATCAGAGGTATTTAGGCCTGAACCTTGACATGATCAAATGATATGTTTGACCCATTACTCTTGCTAGTCAAGTGCAGGGGTACAGCAATTCAAATCCAGAGTCAAAAAACAAACAAGCAAAATAGAGGAAAGGCCATTATAATTGCTTAAGCGCTTGATTTAGAGTCACAAGAAGGAAAGTGATGGAATAATGACTGACAGACAGACAAGTGGGTCGGCTGAGAAACATCTTTGGACAGGAAAGAGGAAAGGAAAAAAATGAGTTTGCTGGATTAACAATTGAGTTAGAGACTAAGACAGAAACTGCTGAGGGATTAAAAAATAAGCCACATATACTGAAAACTGCGAGGTGAATGATATGCACAGATTCTTGGGCACGCACCCTCACCCGGGCACACTTACCTTATCCATGTTTATCTTAGTAGCATTGCTCATAGGAGGAGAAGGATCAAAATACACGAAAGAATTATGCATATTTAATTTACATCTAAGTCTGAATTCCCCATGGCTGCCTTTCTGTCATTTTGCCATTTCAAAGAATAGCATCCCAGGGCTTTTTATCCCAGCGCTGTGGTGGTACCCTTTCTAAGAGAATAAATCCGAAGAAGTGTTGCCAAGAGCCAGTGACATTTGCCATGTTTGAAAAGGCCTCATTTTGAAGAATGATTATTGATTCTTTTTCACATTTCAGATCACTCCTTTGATGCTGGCCCTGGTGCGCGACCCTCAGCTGTGCTCCTGGCTCCCTGACATAGAAGTTCACCCGCAAAGAACGCACTGTTCTTCTAAGTGGCACTCACCCTGAGCCTGTCCAAGGAAAAGTCACTGTTTCTCTGAATATTTCATCACACAGAAAAGCTTCTCCAAGCCTTGCCTGGGTTCTTGGGACATGGAGGACGCACTGGCAAATGAGCACATGCGATGGAGGAGTGTTCAGAAAGAGGTACCTGGTGGCATCGCTACACTCATTGGGGTAACAGTTCAGATCACGTCATTCCACTGTGAGCTTGGAACCCTAGAGCAGTGCAGTGTGGGAAGGAGATAGTAGCAATGACATACATTATAACTACACACAGTTGAATATCAAGGAATACAAAGGCAAACTGTGTTTGGGGTTCCATATATTGAGACCAGTCTCAGTATGAAGCACTTTACTATATTTATACTATAGTAGATGGAAGGGCAAAGAAGGGTTTTCCTCCTGATGTATCTTCTATAATAACTGAAAAAAACATCTCAGCTTGACTTAGGGGCCATTTAGTCATAGTCTTCTCTAGACTATGTTGCTTAAAATTATAGTATAGAAAACTTCCACAGTAACAATAGTTGACATTTTTATACATGCTCTTTTCTTTTTTATTGATTTTTATTGAGCTCTACATTTTTCTCTGCTCCCCTCCCTGCCTCTCCCCTCCCCCTTCAACCCTCCACCAAGGTCCCCATGCTCCCAATTTACTCAAGAGATCTTGACTTTTTATGCTTCCCATGTAGATTAGATTTATGTAAGTCTCTCTTAGTGTCCTCATTGTTGTCTAGATTCTCTGGGATTATGGTTTGTAGGCTGGTTTTCTTTGATTTATGTTTAAAATCACCTATAAGTGAGTACATGTGATAATTGTCTTTCTATGTCTGGGTTACCTCACTCAAAATAATGTTTTCTAGCTCCATCCATTTTCCTGCAAAATTCCCTAAAATGTTCTCTATAAATGGCATTTTATAAGGATGAAGGGCTGATTTTTGTCCACTACAGTTCTCAACAAGGTGCGGAAAGAAAGGAAGGTAATGCTGTTAACCATACCTCTTAAAGTGTTTTTATTTAGGGTATACAGCAGCAAAACTCACATCTGAGATGGCTAAGTGGAGAAACTAGGTTTCAAATGTGCACGTAGCCCTGTCGCATGGTGTAAATTGCTGGGCATGGGATGCAGGCTATGTATTCAACATTTAGAAGGAAAGCTGGTGCTTATATCTAAACCAATGTTGCATGAACACTCTCCTGATGCACACTGGCTAGTGACTAGGCGTTGCTAAGGACAATATTGTGAGGCCATGCTGCTCCAAATCCCTCAGCACGAATCACATCCTCTGTTGGCCAAAACAATGTAACTGGTACCAAAGTATGGGCCTCTAGGGAGTCCTCCTGGGAGAAGCTGTGTAGTGCTGCAATTTGAATGGTGTCCCTTCCCACAGGTTAAACAAGAAGAGGCATGTTACCATGTGGTGCATCAGTATCAATTACATCCTTGATCGGCACAGAGAAACAAGACTTGCCTGCCAGTGATGAGACGTGGCATCAACTGTCTGGGTTTTAACGACTGGCACATGCATGACATTTATCATGGTTACTTTCAAATTTATTTTGCACATCAAACATAATAGTTAAGAGCTTTGGGCACTGGGAAATTTTTATTGAGTGATTGCTCTGTGCTTGGCATTGTATTAGGTGCTGGTGAACATACCACAGTCAAATTTATGTCTCACAATAACTGTAGTATATTTACTCTGTATTACTGGGCTTTGAGTTGTTCACTTTCTTTTTTTTAAATGACAAAGTTGTATTTTATTATTACCCAAGCCATAACCAAAAGTTCTCCTTTAAGAAGTTTCTTTTAGTGCCGGAAATATTTCCTAGGATTTATTTTATTTATTTATTCTCTTATTTATTTATTAAAGATGTCTGCCTCCTTTCTTTATCAGCATTGCAGGGCAAGCCAATGGCAAGCTGTCCAAGCTATGATTATCTCTTCTCAGAGACTGGAGACTGTCTAAATTTGAATCAGCCTTACCCTCTTGTTCAGACTCTTCCACCTACCCATCCAACCCAGAAATATTTATCAAACAAGTACTCCAAGTATTGAAACCATTAACAAACTGAAAGTATATAATCTTTCTCAAAATGAGAATACATGTTCATATGGAAAGTTGACAGTAAACTAAAGCTGTGCGGATAAACACCTAAACATACTTAGGATGGGGCGATGATGAAAAGCTTGGGGTATTACAAGAGACTTAACAGGGCTCCATGCAGTCCAGACCATCAGAGATGCCTGTGAGCAGCAGGCACTGCAGCTGGGTCCTTAGGTAAGCAGACATTAGTGTCAAAAGAACCTGCCAGCAGAGGAAACAGTATGTGCAAGGCCAGATTGGCGCGGGGGCTGGCTGGTCAGGATCCAGCAACAGGAAAGGCCAGTGCCACTGGGCTGTGGAGAGCAGGCAGAGAGACAGCAGACTCATGAGGCAGACAGAGTTGAGCTCATGAAGAGCCCCAGAGCCCACACAGATGGCCGAGAAAGAGAGGGATCAGCTTCCTGGCTAGGCATATTATCATAGATTATGGGGAACGTAATGATGATGGAGGCCCTGGTTCTGGCATTATTATTATCAATTTCAAATGTAATGCGTTAATGTAAACGTGTTAACCCTTTGTGACATTTTTCTTAGGTCTATTCTGATTTGTAATGTAATGTAAATGTACATGTGTTAACCCCTTGTGACATTTTCCTTAGATTTATTTTGATTTGATGATTAGAGAGAATAAACTGGTCAAAGCAATGAAAATTGGAAAATTAATGAAGGCATATTTTACAGAAGAGTAAAGGAGTTAGGAGATGCAATAGTATAGAATATTAGATACACGGGATGTATGAGCTATATCATTTTAGGCTATCAAATTACACTTAAAATAATATGATCCCATCTTTTACAATTAAATATTGTTTAATTCACTTTGAGGCTCCCAGTTGGAGTCAATGTCTCTGATTTGTCTACAGGCCTTCTTGTGTTTTAATATGAGCGGCGGGGCTGTGTCCCCAGCACCCTGGCCACCTGCTAGCTTATGCCCCGAAATAACAACACATAAACTGTATTCTTTTAAACACTGCTTGGCCCATTATATCTAGCCTTTTCTCAGCTAACTCTCTTATCTGGACTAGCCCATTTCTAATAACGTATGTAGCACCCCAAGGTGTGCTTACCGGGAAGATTCTAGCCTATGTCCATCCTGGGTTAGAGCTTCATTGCATGTGCCTGGGAGAGGGGAGCATGGCCTCTGAGCTCACTTCCTCTTCCTCCTAGCATTCTGTTCTGTTTACTCCTCCCACCTATGTTTTAACCTATGAGGCCAAGCAGTTTCTTTATTACTTAACCAATGACCTTGCTCCATCACTCTTGCAGCTCCTCCCAGCTTTCCAAACACACTGATCATAAAGACAACAGAACAAACAAAAATCCCCACTTAGATTTCCTAACTCCAATTATGGGCCACACAGAATCTGAAAACCCTCCCGTTAATAAAAATCATGTGTTGAACAGCCATACACTGTGTCAACCCATCCCTGTTTTAAGCCTTAAGAGCTTTGCCAGCCACCACTTCAACACTTCCCAATTTTAATGAAAATTGGAATAGTAACCATTTAAATAATTTGCAAGTAGTTCAAGAAACAAGATCACACAACTGATAAAACCTGAAATGAGGCTCTGATGCTTCCTTCCTCAATAAAAACACCCAACAGAATCTCCAACAGGGAAAGCCAAAGCGCAAAGCCTTCATGCTAAGACTTCCAGTTTTCCAAACTTACCCAATCCTAGAAGGCATTATTGTTTCTGATCCACGAATAAATATCACCTTGCACTCTGAAGTCAGTGTAAACATCTTTTCTACCATGAGCACAGATACCTGCACAGCTTGCTTTCCCTTTCCCATCCCAAGACATCTATATAGACTAGCCTACCCTCTCTCCTGCAGGGCTTTAGTCTAGACGTGGCCTTTGGGATTCCAATCTAAGGTACCTTCTTCCTAAATACCCCAAAGACATAGTATTCCTCCATGCTGAGCTGAACTTCAGGGTAAGCAGCACCTGATTTTGAGGCACCTCATTACAATGGAAGCAAACAGGAACAAATGGGACAGGCTGAGACAGGTCCTGTCTACCCTGTTAGGTGAGGTAAGATGCAGGCTAGTGAAGGTTGCTTTGGGTGCTAAAAGCTCAGTGCAGCAGACAGACTATAGCATGATTCTTGACAGGTACTTGGAGGTAAACCACACTATTGATTTTTTTTCCAGGCAGTTATGTAAAGAATCCTATAGGCCAGACCATTTCAGGAAGAAAAGCTCTGGGTATTCTGTGCCTCTCAAGAGCATAAAGACTGAGAAATGGAGACACTGTTTCATGACCTGTCCTAGGTATATCTACAAGTCAGATAAGCATATGAACAATAGAAACATGGTGTCAACATTGTACCAGAGCAGTGGTTCTCAATCTTCCTAATGCTGTAACTCTTATGTCACAGTGACCCCCAGCCATGAAATCATTTTCATTGCTACTTCATAACTGCAATTTTGTTACTGCTTTGAATTGTAATGTAAGTGACCCACAGGTTTTCTAAGAGGCAACCTTTGAACAAAAGAAAAATATATTAACTTTCTACAGACGACTCTAGAAAATCGCTGCAAAAGAATGCATTAAAACTTTTTTACAGCCTGACTGGTAGGGACACAGGACTTGTAGGAGAAGATAAAGATTCATAAGCATGAAGGGATGTAACTCCAGGAAATTGGACAAACAGAGCATTTTAAATATAAATTGATCTATTGGTAAAGATACTGTGAGAAACTGGGGTGAATATTCCCTGCGGTCAGTGCATGCGTTTAGCTGAGGCAAGGACACAGCTTGTTGTAAGCATGCAAGAATTCCCGAATGACTGGAGAGTCAGGCATGAGCTTCTTTCTGCAGTCAGCTCATGACCTCATGTATGACCTAAGGACAGTGACAGCCTCTTCTATGACCTGCACAGGTGAGTGAAGAAACAGAGATTACAAAGTTAAGTCATTATTAACCAGTGAACACGAGACCTCTCTAACAGCCCAACAACCCCAACAATATTAACTTGGGAGCATTCTTGGCACATCTCCACCTGTCCCTTTGCCTTTAGTTAGCAGCATTGCTGCCATCTTGAATATGCTCACTCTGATTTCTTCCCATTCTTTCACTTAAAGTGTTCTTCTCAAGGTTTTTTAAAACTGCCAAATTCGGCAGCTGTCAACCCTTGTGGGATGCTGTTCTGTACCTTTTGTCCATGGTAATAACTGTCCATTGTTCTTTAGAGCAACCCTGTCAACTTCGTTCTTTTTCCTTCCATAGCTTTCTTTCCCTGGGTTTCTCTCTGAGGTACCTGTGGTTTATTGGTTTCTGCAATGCTCTAATTCTCTGGAATGGCTCCTCCTCTTCCACTCTTCACGGATGCTATTGTCCTGCATTCAGTGGCAGTGGCAACCTGGAATGGCTCTAGACAAAAAAAAAAAAAAAAAAAAAAAAAAGCTGATTCAAGAGTAAGAGAGAGGCTGACCCATGTGGAGTCAACTGCTATCTGTTTCTGTGAATTTTGAACTAGATATGAGAAAGGCTGTCTCATTGGATAACAGTGTATCCAGAATAAACTAATGGGAACAGAATCAAGTTAGCATGTACACGGTAGAGGTGGTTCTGGAGTATGAGAGTCAAGCACAGAAAAGGCAAAGAGGTAGGGAAGGAGGCAGTTACTGCCAGTGTTTCATGTCTATATCTGCTCTTCAGGAAGCCCTCCCTCAAATATGCCTCATTTCCAAAGACAGTAAGGAAGAAAATGGCAATATTTAATGATGATAGCATGCCCAGAAAGAGAATATTAGTGGTGCTATAATGTTAACGATTTGTGGACGATATCTTTGAAAGCAAATTCAGGTACTCTACCCACTGAAGGCATGAAGAAGGCAAATAAGTAGCACATTTTATTCTCAGAGCATCTTAAAGCTTCCCTGCTTTCCTCCCCTTTCTCTCTTTCTAGTTTTCATAGAAAGTCAAAACATATTTGTATATATGAATATATTACAAATTGTACCCGGACCATTCAGACAATTAGAAGCAGAAGAGGAGCTGAGGACATATCTTAGTCTTTAAAATACTTACTGTGCAGGTATGGGGTTTGATTTCAGTTCTCAGCAACTATATAAAAAAGCCTGGCATGGTGGACCACACTTGTAATAGTAGTGCTGGGGCTGGGCAGTGGTGGAACATGCCTTTAATCCCAGCCCTCGGGAGGCAGAGGCAGGTGGATCTCTGTGAGTTCGAAGCCAGCCTGGTCTACAAGAGCGAGTCCCAGGACAGGCTCCAAAGCTACAAAGAAATCCTGTCTTGAAAAAAAAATAGTAGTGATGGGGACGGGGATGAGGAGAAATATTATGGAATATCATTTTAAGATGTGTTACATTCATTTATACTGTGAAGCATTTGTTTAATGATGGAAAGATACGTTGCATTCTTTTATGTTGCATTTGTTTAACTCTGTGAAGCTGTGTTATTTTGCCTGTCTAAAACACCTGATTGATTTAATAAGAAACTGCGTGGCCAAAGGCAAGGCAGGAGAAACTATATGCAGGGACTGGCAGACAGAGAGAAAAAAAAAACAGGGGGAGAAATCTGGGAGGAAAGATAGAAGGAACAAGAAATGGCGGAGAGGAAGACTTGCTACAACTTCACAGCCAGCCACAGAGAAAGATATGTGCAGAATTGAGAAAGACAAAAGTCCGGAAGCAGAAGATAGATGGGAAAATTTAATTTAAGAAAGACAAGCTAGAAACAAGCCAAGCTAAGGCTGGGCAATTATAAGAAAGAATAAGCCTCCATGTATTATTTGAGAGTTGGATGGCAGACCCCTCAAAGAGCCTAAGAGTATAAAAGAAACCAACTACAGAGACAGACAAACCTCTATGGCTCACTCACCAGCCAGCCTTGTATACTTGGATGAGCTCTAGTTAATTAGAAACTCTGCTAAACAAACAAACAAACAAACAAATAATGAAACATGCTCAGAGATGACCCAGTGAGTAAAATTTTGCCACGTAAGCTCAAGGACCTGAGTTTCACCAGTAGCACCTACATTAAAAGCTTGTTATTTCTGTTCCAAGGAAGTGGAGACTGCATTCCTGGGGCTTGCTGGACACGTAATCCAACCAAATCAGTGAGCCCTAAATTTACCGAGTCTTTCTCTCCAACAAATAAGGTAGAGAATTGTTGAGGGAGACCCTTGAAGTCCACCTCTGGTCTCCACATGCATGCACACATCTGCATGTCCACTCCCACACATATGCACAAACACATGAACACACACACACACACACACACACACACACACACACACACATGCACAAAAGAAACTGAAGGGACTGAAAACTGAAGTGGCTTCCCTCAGTGTCTTTGCTTTTTTCCAGACAATGGGGATTTTCTAGCATCTTCAGTTTCTTTGTTTTATCTTTGTTCTCTCCCTCTCCTTAACAAGTAGATTTGGGCCTAACTTGATAGTTTCTTTAAATAAGCACATCTCATTTGTTTTATTAAATGTACACACAAACAGAATTAGGACCATGTTTTATAAAACACAAAGAAAATTAAAGCAATATTCGAAGCCCAGCGGAGGTGATCCCTTCCTCACAGGAAATCACGGAGGGCTCAGTACTTAATCATCTGGTGCTCAGCCTCACCTGCCCATGGCATCACCTGGGCATCTCCTCAAATGGACACTTACCAGAATCTTAATATTTACACAGGTCTTCTATGGTACAAATCGGAGTTGAAGCCAAAGTCTTGCTGAATATATTCTTGGTCTTGATTAGTAGAAAATACAGCATAGGTTGCTTCCTAATCAACTCAAGATTAGCTGTCATCCTTCTTGTATTCTTATTACTAAGCTGACATACCATACAAAATTCAAATACTAGGTACGTTAGATGTCCCTTTCTATTGCTGAGACCAAATACCTGTCAAGACAGAACATAAAGGGTTTGTTCTAACTCAGAGTTACAGAGACGCAGAGCTCATGGTGGAGAAGGTGTGGAGGTCACTCCTGAGAGGCTGAGGTAGCATGAACAAGGGAACTCAGGGTGCTTTTCTTTTCTCCCATTTTGTTCAACCCAGGGTCACATTCCACAGATGGTGCCACAGTCAAAATGGGAAATGCTCTCCCTGACACAACCTGAGTGCGTGTCTTCAGTAGTTACACATCCAGTCAACTCAAGGGTGCAGAGTTCTTCTCAGACCATGTGCTTACCAAACATAGAGTGACAATAACACTTGATCTACACCACGCTGATAGGCAGGACGCGAGATTATGTTCTATTTCCCCTTTGTTCCTTCATGAGTCTTCCCATGAGGAAACAGATTTGAATACACCCACTTCTGGACATCTGGGTTTTCACACTTTAAACCATTTGCTTTCTCACTTGTACATCCTGTTTGCTTGTCTTTGGTCTCACTGATTCAAAAAAGCTCGTGATAGTGTATAAATATGAATGTATCCTGTTTGATTCATGTAGCAAGTCATTTATCTCAAGTAATGACTTGTCTTTTTGTTTTTTCTTTCTGAGACAGGGATTCTCTGTGTAAGAGTCTTGGTTGTCCTGGAATTTGCTTTGTAGACAAGGTTGGCCTTGAACTCACAGAATCCTCCTGCCTCTGCCTTTTGAGTCCTGGCATTAGAGGCATGCGCCACCATGTCTGGCTATGACTTGTCCTTTGAACTTCACTCCTAACTTTGAAATTCAGCTGAGGGAGTGTTGAGTGATGGCAGCAAAGCCGAGGGAATGTATTGCTGTTTCTGCGTCAGAGTAGGACCTGAATCTGAATCCTAAGCTCCCTTTACTGACTGGTTCTTGATAAGTTTCACAGATCTCATCAAGTTTCTATTTCTCTTAGATAAATATTCCTGATATTATCTCACTAGTAGACTTTCAAAAGGATTAAATGAGATAACACATCTGCTAAAAGCACAGTGCAGGCACCAGGAGACCATTCAAACTTAAGTGGCTCCTTATGATTCCATACTATTAGAGAGAATGTGGTGTTTAAAACTTAAAATAAATCTAACTATTGTCTTTCATATCAGTAAACTTAATTCCAAGTTACAACATTGATAGTCGTATGCACTAAAGCACAGGTTATCGTTTTGTGGTTTTCCCCTTTCAATGACTGGTAGCATCGTAAGGTTTGAATGCCTTGCTCACCTTTTCTTTTCTGTGCAATGACAATAAGAATTGCCTTTCATGTGGACTGACCTATTCATTTCGTGAACTCTATTATCCAGTCTAAACAGGGGCTTTGGATCCCTCCATTTGTCTATTTGTTACCAAATTCATTCCTTTTATTTCTTCTCCTTTACTCTGTATTTTAGAGGGTGACATTTCCAAGGCTTCCTTGCCTGTTGGCATTGTTTAGTAAGCCTTATACAGTAAAAACTTACTTTAAAAATATATAGCCAAATTTGTCAACCACTTACTTTACCACCTCTGGATTTTTATATTGATTAGGAAAGATCTTGTTCTATACAGGAATATAAAAATAATCTGGTATGTTTTATAGTCTACTCACAATAGTAATAAAACAAAGTTATGCTTGAAATAGTACCATATGTTTATAATCTCAGCCCTCAGGAGGGTGAGCAAGAGAACAGCGAGTTGAGGACCATTGTGGGCTACATCGTGTGACTCCGTCTCAAACAAACAAGCAAACAAAAAACAATAAAGCAGGAGGGTTTTTTTTTAACCTCCCAAGAATTTATATCTGTATATCCTTTGGGATATCTGCTACACTCCCAAATGAAGTGTTCCAACTTCACTTACTGAATAATTTAGTAATCTTATTCCCTTTTCACAATGTGGAAAGCTACATCTGCATATACACCATGATCTGCACTATTCTGTTTCAAAAGACGACCTAGCCAGCTATGTCTATTGATATTTTAAACTTTTTATGCTACTATTAAATCCAGAAATTTCTTTTCCATGAGGCTTTAAAACATAGTGACACAAAGGTCCTGTTTCATCACCATATTTCCACATCATGACTTTGACATAAAGCTATTTGGACCTAATGATCTTTGGAGTATAGAATACATATGTTCATTACACAAATATCAATACATCAATACATACCTGCAAGTATGTTCTTGCAGGTTGTTGTATTATTTGAAGTGTGTTTAAGTTATATAGAAACTCCTAAGTAAAGATTACTACTTAAATTTTGTTTATTTGATCTATATTTATGTGTATATTTATTCAATTGTCTTTATTTTTTTTAAATCATTTGGGTTGTGTACATGTGTGTGTGTATGTGTGTGTGTGTGTGTGTGTG